>NC_138202.1:329954878-330252378 GCF_964194415.1 Vipera berus
TTTCTAGCCTGGAGTCTTAACCACTGTTCCAAACTGGCTCTCTTTTTGGCAAACCTATTCACTCTATGTTATTTTTCAAGCATTATATGGCTTTAGAATATAAAATCAACTACACAATCTGTAGTTTGATGAACAACTGTATGAAATATCACATCCTCTAAGGTGGCCTGTACTTTATATGTACCAAATATTGGCTTTTTATCTGTAATAAAGGTATTTCAACAACACTAATTTTGTTCTGGAATCAACAACTGAGATGTCTCTCTCTGTGTGTGTACAAAATCTCTCTGGCATGACAGGAAAATAGGATACTATAGGCTCTCCTTGCTTTTACCCCATCAGGAAGCCCAAATTTCACTTATCAAACACTTCAGAGTAACTTAATAAGAGATCAAGGAAATGCTAATAAAAATTTAGATGTGATTGTGGGCTGCACTGGAGAAGTTTCAGTGCTTTGGTTCAAAATTATAGAAACTTGCAAGAAAATGTGGTATCCAGCTGGCAGAACACCAGTGGATATTTCACTATCCAGAGATCTCTAATTGCTAATAATGTACGTGAACAGTATGATACACCCTTACAATTTCAGAACCTTTTCAAAGATAATCTCTAATAGTTTATTTGACAATCTGTAAAATTATAGAAAATTATTAGTCTTGGGAATTATAAAAATCCCCACAGTACTGTCAAACAATAAAATTATAATTACCTGTGGATAATTGAAATTTAACTGTTTTTATTGTATATTACACATCAATAGAAATATAAGTTCAAAATAAATTCTCTTGCACCATTTTCTTCTTTTTTATTTTTTACATATTGACACTGGAGTAATGGACAGCCTCAGTGGTGGCCCATAAGCTTCACTCTGCAGTGTACAATTTGAGGAAAAATCGATTAAAGTTGAATGGTTGAGTCTATCATTAAGTCTACATTAAATTATATATCTGGAGTGTTAAACATAATGAGAACAATAAGCTGACATACTGCTGCCTGAATAGTTAAGGTTGTGATTAACTTCGGCAGTCTTAAGCATTTCCCTTGGCATGCCACATTTCTTTCAAACTTCAAGTGGTTTTGAAAGGCCCAAACTAGCCTTCTGAAAATGTGGACTCCCTCAATGAATCTCAGTATTATTTCATTTTGAAACTATATTTGAGGAGATTCAAAACAGTAAAAGAATGTACTTCTGTCCACCACAAATAATTAAACTATCTTAATGTACTGCCATTAGATGATGATGGTGATGATCAGCTGTGATGCTGGACCTCAGTTTCCATGATTTTTAAACTCATCTTCATGGTTATATCTACCTCCAGGAATGCTTTTTATGCAGGAGCTCAAGATGGTACATATAGTATTTGATATTCTTACCTGTTTTCTATAACAAAAGCACCAAAGCACCTGAAAGCAGGACAAGAAGCAATGGATGGAAACTAGTCAAGGAGAGAAGCAATCTAGAACTAAGGAGAAACTTCCTGACAGTTAGAACAATTAACCAGTGGAACAATCTGCCTCCAGAAGTGGTGAATGCTCCAACACTGGAAGTTTTTAAGAAGAGACTGGACAGCCATTTGTCTGAAATGGTATAGGGTTTCCTGCCTGAGCAGGGGGTTGGACTAGATGACCTCCAAGGTCCCTTCCAAATTATTTATTATTATTATTATTAATTATTATTATTATTATTATTATTATTATTATTATTATTATTATTATTATTATTATTATTATTATTATTATTATTATTATTATTATTTCTGGCTTGTTACTGATGATATCCTGAGACTAGTCTAAACCATACGGTTCTTTTTACATGTTTATATTCTTTGATCCCATAATGATACTATGTTTTGATTTGTCTCAAAACCATATGACAGAACAAAACAAAAGGAAGCCTTTTACTTCTCCTCCCCTTTTTTAAAAAAATAATAGATACTAGATTTAATTTCCACTTTTTATGCAGGAGCTCAAGATGGTACATATAGTATTTGATATTCTTACCTGTTTTCTATAACAACAACCACCCTGTGAGGTAGGTTGGGGAGAGAGGAACAGAAACAGAGAAAGAGAGACTGTTCCAAAGTTACCTGTGATGAAAGAGGAATATAGCCTGCTATTAGTTTGGCACCTGAACTGCTCTTCCAAATTGGTTCTAATATTAAATTTAATGGAATCTTAATGTGAGGATTTTTCAGAACTGGGTCAGATTATCTAGCAGGCTAGTTGAAAGAAATGCTGAAAGAAAAGTATTTATTAACAACCCATTTTAATAAGAATATCTAACATTCATAATGCACAGTTAAGGATGAATTCTCTGTATTAACTAGAATTCTATAAAGAACTGCCTTGTTCCTTCTACTGTACATGCAAACAAAAAACCCAAACCACCTATATGGATATATTCCACCACTGAAATGAAAATCCATTGCTGAAGAGTGTCTCCAGGATATGTTCAAAAAAAGTCAAGATAGACCCACAAAAGTGTAATTGAAGCTTCACCTGTTTTTTATGTGTGCATGACTGAGAAACACTAGACTGAAGCATTGAACTGAACTATCCCACCCTCCTGGCTGGGGTTCCCAATACGAGAGTGGGTTCCCTGTTTCAGTACTAGTTGTAAGAGTTTAGCCCTGTCACTGCATTTTTATGTGTTTGTCATCAAGCACATTGCAGTCTGCTCTGCAGCTGTGCTGTTATCTTATCATTGTAACCATGGTGAGTGTCACATGTTCAACCATGTTTTGGTTTCATGTCTGGCTCTACTACTGTGCGCATGTCCAAACAAAAAGTTTTTCTTTTCTTTCTCTCTGTGCTTTCTGGTAAGACAAAGGATGTAGTCAGTTAAGAGTCTTTCTTTTATTTTCTGATTAAAGTTTTTACAGTAGAATATGTTTCGGGTTTTCTTTCTTTTACCTGTTGTTCACCATGCGTCAAATGAACCATGGTTCATCGACTTCTGATAAGGAGTTTTTGATTTACTCCTTTGACAAGCCCCAATCCTTTCTTATCACACTCAGCATTGAAGGTGGTGCTTATTCCCCTGAAGATGAGTAGATTCCTCTGCATAATGCTGCTAAACCCTATGAGGGTTTTTAGTTGTGATCAAGCAAACAACAGAAGAGCCCACCACATATGACAACAGGCTTAGCAGAGGCAGAGACATTACATTATGCCTTGTTTACTTTCCCCTCCCCTCAGTTTCTGAGCAATCTTAAGTGCTTGATGGATGCTTGCATGCAGCTATAATATTCCAATTTATCAAGCAGAATTCCACCCAAACACCATGCTACATGAAGATTATGCTATATGACCCTCAACAAGCACCCCCCTCCCCACTGGCCATATTTCCTTAAAACACTGAGGAGCCTTCCCAAAGTTCTTCTCAACTTCTGCTGGGATATTTCAAAAGAAAAACCATCACATGAATACTCTTCTCAGATTGTACATAGTTTCTTTGGCATTTTTTTACAACACTACCCACCATCTTCAGCCGCTGTCATATCATCATTGTCATATCCACCATCCCTTTCTATTCATTATGCAAGGCTAACATCAAGAATGTAGAATAACAGGATGGATTAACTTCTGGATGAGTCCCAAATGGCTATTTTTTCCAGGGTCAAAGAATAGATTTTATTTTTATAAAAATAAATGAGAATGCAGGGAATGTTTCTAATCACTTAGGGGTGGGCCTGTTTAGCCCAAGCCTGCACACAGGCATTCACATACCAGCCCTGTCCATCATCTCAGCAAACGAGGCCCATAGGTCACCTTTTGTGCTGTGCTGTGGTCTATTCATGGCTGTATTTATTAGCATAGCTGACACCATAAATAAAAGTTCATGGGCCACCGGCCATTATGGAGAGCATAATTCAACCAGGTGGGCCAGGGCCCAAGAAGCTGATAGCACTTATAAATGGCTCACCCTTCACTTGTGTCATCTGTTTTGTTTATCAGGACCTCTCAGTGGAATTACGGGCAGGTAATGACAGTATGCCTGTGCATTAGCCTATCTACTGGAATGGGAATAATGCCTGCCTGATCACAGTTCCACAAATAGCTTTCCTTATGACAAGTGTTTTGCTAGGTACTCTGCTGTTTTTCTGACAGCATTTCTTCTTTTTTGCGTATTTCCATCATGAAATAAAGCAACATTCAAGCTCCTAATGATCTAGTGATTTCCAGAAATGTCAGGGCTTATATTTTGAGAAGACTGTGCACCGTGACATTAGAAGAAAGTAAAATAATCCCCAGGAGTGGTGCTGTAGAACCACAACACGCATCATATACTTGTGAAAAACAAAGTCTCTGGAGTTCTTTAATTACATTTTTGTCACCTTCTCTTTTCCCCTCACAACAATCCTGTGAAGCAGCTTATGCCAGAAAGAAAAACATATTCAGCTCAGGGATATGCTCCCTGACTGAATTTGCAAGAAGATATTTGGTTACTTGAATGCATTGATTTTTTTTCGGTTTGCATAATATCATAAACTAACCAAATGGACTAGATTTGTAAAACAAACTAACAGAGAGAGAAAGTTTAGCATGGCAGCCACTCATCCTTTCACTGGTCCTGAAAATTTTGTCCCTCTGTCTAAATAGCATACAGATTTGGAAGTAGTTGGGTTCCCCAGGGTCCTTCTTGCCTCTACCATGTGTTTGGTGCAAGAACTGAAGGTCTAATCATCATGAATTTGTAAAATAACCATCATTGGGAGACTGGAAGCTAAAACATATGAAGAACAGTTGCATGAATTAGGTGCATTTAGTCTAAAGAAAAGAAGGACTAGGGCAGATATGTCAAACTCGTGACATCACGTGACGTTGCACAATGTATCAGGACTGTTTTGCTATTGCTGGCAATGAGATGGGCGTGGCTTCCAGTTTAACCCCCTGGACTAGAGGGTGATATGATAGCAGTGTTTCAATATTTGAGGGGCTGCCACAAAAAAAGCGGGGGTCAAGCTATTTTTTAAAAGAAGGCCGAATAAGAAATGATGAATGGAAACTAATCAAGGAAAGAACCAACCTAGAACTAAGGAGAAACTTCCTGATAGTGAGAACAATTAACCAGTGAAATGGCTTGCCTTCAGAAGTTGTGGGTGGTTCATTTTGTGCTTTTGAATTGGAAGAAAGGAGGAAAATGGACAGGAATCTTTATATGATTTTTTTTCAATAGAAACTAAAAAAGCAAACAAATACAAGTTGCAAACAAAAAAAAATTGATTTACTCATCTCTGTGTTGCATTACACCAGCTAACATTGACTTTAATCCTTCCTTCCTTCCTTCCCTCCCTCCCTCCCTCGTTCCCTCCCTCCTTTTTACTTATTTGCTCCTTTTTCTTTTTCTTTTGCTATCTGCTAGGATGTTAGATTATTTTTGGCCTAGGGACTGCCATTTCTGCAGTGAGAAGCAATGAAATGAGCACCAAAGCTTTCTTAAGATCAGACTTTCAGTATGAAATTCAAGGCAAAATATGAACATGCACTTTCACCATGTTGTGCTATGGATATTATTTGGCTACTTATCATCCTGCTATATGTGGCATGAGTGGTTGAAGTAAACAAAAAGATGCTAAAATGTAGCCAAACATTCATTTGGAAATAGAAAATATAATCTACTTGTATTGTATCATTCACCTAAGGGACCAATCTGTCTCTCATATCCACCCAATTTCTTTTCTCTGGGCCAAGGCCCAGTCAAGATTCCTTTGTGCAAGTTTCTTCTCTTTTTCTCCCTCAAAGGAAATGGCATTTTAATGACAAGCCAAATAGCAAATGGGGGCATTTGGAAATACATAATAAATGTGTATTAGTGAGACAGAAAATTGGAAAATGGCCACCTGCCAGCAGTCACATAAATTTTGGAAGCGATGCATTTTCTGCCTTATCACAGGAATTGCAAATATTTATTAAAAGTATTAAAATAGCCAGAATGTTAAATGTTTCTTTCAGGAGTGGAAATTTACACTGCCACATAAAAAAGATGGGATATTCTGATACAGTGTTTATTAAAGGGACTTCATTTTATTAAGTTGTCATCCACAATAAATGGCTAGGTTCAGCTGAAACTAGATCTGTACTAGAAAAGGAAGATTTGTGGAAATTAACTTAGGGACCCTTTCATTTTTGAAGAGGATTAGCATATCATTCGTCCATTTTTATTTATTTAACATTTGGAGGCATTTTGGGAGCAAGTGGCCAGCAAATTCGTTCCAAAACAGATCTTCCTGGACTAGAAATATTCACTTAGGTATACTAGACATTTGGGCTCTCTCTCTATGTGTCTTTGTCTCCCTCCCTCCATAGAAATGCAGTGGTTTTGCATAAGCTTTTGATCATGATATCTGCATTTTACCTACCGGGGACCTTAAGGAACATTTCTAAAAAAAATAATAGCTATACCTGAGTAAATAACTTTGCTTCTATTTCTTTAGCCAGCTATCTCCCACTATGCAGGAATCCTCAGAGAGACAATCATGATACATGTGTACCTTAGTGATCCCTGAGTAGAGGTAGGACTGCATTTCATTCAAGATCCTGAACATCTTTTTTCCATGGAACCTGAGGGAAATACCATTGCTATCTGAAAACATTGGATTCTTCTGAGGAACTAAAAAGGCTCTATAAATACGCCTCAACTGAGTCAATGCAATCTGTGATATTACTCCCTGAAAAACAATCTTTGGCTTATGAGCCTTTGAATATAAGGGAGCTTTGCCAAATTTTTCATGCAGCCCAATCGATCACTCAGGAACTATGTGGTGGTAAATAGGATAATGTAACTGTATCACTAATGCAACAAAATCAACTATATTCAGTAACTCTAATTGGTTTGCGAAAAATCAACTTTATGATCAGGGTTTATGGTGGTATAAAATGGCTTAAATCTTCTCAAGTGCGTTCAAGTTCACATCATAATGCTTCTCACAAGCACTAAGATTGCTAGAGGGGGAGAGGGTGTATATGTGCTTATTGAAACTGTGGTATGTTTCAGTTTCTGCAAGTGGATGTGGCTATGGATCTGGACAGAAAATGAATTTTGGGTTGAATAAAGGTGGATCAATGAATAAATAAATAAGCATGAAAAAGAGGGAAGGAGGAGAGAGAATAAAGCAGTGCTGTCACTTATTATTGGTTTTGTTTTATCCATTACCAGCAAGATGCTTCTCACTATCACTTTCCCATTTCAAACTATGTCTCTTAATCCAAATCATAAAGTTTTCTCAATTACTTCTTGTTGGGTATAATTTAGTAAGCTGGCTACTGTTTCCTGAACTAGAGTTCTGTTCCATCTCCCCTAGGGTCTTTTTTATATTTTGTCCACCTAGGTTGCAGCATCAAGTTGATATTACCTGACCATCATAAAATATCTGGACAGTAGGCTAGACCAGGAAGTCAAAAACATCTTGGAAGATGAAAATTAGAAATGATTTCTGTACTGTTTCTAAAAAAATTGCATGGAATAAGTCTTATTGAGATATGCTTCAGTTTAACTCTGTGGGGTTTTTTTGCCTGAGCTGCTACTTTTGGCTGGAATTTAATCAGCAGAATTTTTCTGGAATGGGCTTATTGTTGAAGATATTTAGTCCACCAGTGATTTTCTAATAACCAAATGCATGATGAATTTTTATTCTTACATTTTAAAAGTTTTATATCCATAGAAGACAAGAAAAATCATTTTCAAAGGCCAAACTAAAACTGACTTTTTGAAGCATAATACATTGTTTATCCACAGTGATATTCCTGGTGATGATGGGAGTTATCTCCTTCTGTGGATTCTGTCTTGATATAATCCATTACAGGAATCCAAATTGCCAATTCAAAAGAGCTTCCTCATCTCTGGGGATTTTATGCTATTCTGTGTAAAAAATGCATGCATGCACACAATAGAATAAATATTAAATATACAGAAGGTCAAACTAATGACCACAACTACAGCAACCAATCTTAGAATTGACAGTGAAGTTATTGAAGTAGTGGATAGATTCTGCTCTTTAAGATTGATTAGCAACAGTAAAGGGACCAGCATTCAAGAACTACACCAGACCAGTGTTTCATAAAGTAGCAATGAAGGCATAGGAAAAGATATTCAGATTCCATCACCTGTCTGTACCTTTAAATATCAGTATCATGCAGGCAATGGTATTCCCTATGACATTCTATGGAAAAGAAAGTTGGACTTTGAAGAAGCAGAATACAAAGAGTAATCGACATATTTAAACTTTGGTTATGGAGATAATTCCTGAGAATACCATTCTTGATTAGTCAAGAATAAAGGTTTCCCATATCCAGTCATGTCTGACTCTAGGGAGCAGTGCTCCTCTCTGTTTCTTAGCCAGCGTGGTCTGAAAACACTTCCATGGTCACATTGCCAGCATGATTATATGCCAGGGCGCATGGAATGCTGCTACCTTCCCACCAAAGTACCTATTTATCTATTCAGATTTGTATGTGGTCAAACTACTAGGTTGGCAGGAGCTGGGGCAAGAATGGAACTCACCTCATTAGGTGGTACTCAAGTCTTGAACCTGCACTGTCAGCTTTCCAGCCAACAAATTCAGCATCTTTAACCACTGACCAATTGCACCCCAAGCAGCTCCCTTAACAGGTCTGTAATGCTGAGAAAGATGTAAAGAAAAAGAAGAAGGGTTCACTTTGGGATAGGGACTGTAGGGTCAGGTTCAGGCAAAACATCCTGAAGAAGGTCTACCTATGTGTCACGTAGCAACAATACCAATTTGACGGCACATAGTCAAATAATGCATACACACATACGTATATCGATGCCTAACTATCAGACCATTTCATTCTGGGTAAACAAAATTATGCAAAAGGAGTAAGAAATAGTAAATAAGAAATAAAGGCATGAAATAAGTAAAGGAAAAAGGAACAAAGTAAATCTAGTTTACCTCAAGAACTTTCACAATGTAACATTTTACCTTTTTTATTTTTACAAACTAACTTTGTTTCCAACATCTCCATATGATTTTTAATATTGTTTTGGCTTTTAAACTTCTTATCTCTCTCATTTTGAGGGACTCTTCATCTTCATCCAAACAGTTTTCTTGCTGTTCCTCTTCCTCTTCACATGTTCATTCTTCCCTCATACTGTATATTTGTTTTATGACATGTTCCTCATTCACACTCTATCTGACAAAATAATATTAATATTTTTTCATGCTACTCACTCCATTTTGTATAGTTGTTCTTATTCTTTTCTCACCATCAACTAAACTCATTTTATATTTTTCCAATGGATTGGTTGGGTAGGATCTGAATTTCATTTATGTGATATTTAATATGGAGTGTGCAGATTTAATTTAATTTTAATTTAATAATTTAATTTGTATACTGCCCTTTTCCCGAAGGACTCAGGGCGGTGAACAGGGCAATACATAATAAAAACAAGATACAAAAATTAAAAAGTAATTAAATAGCAATGCCCGTAAAATAATACACATTAAAAGTTAAGATCGATTTATAAAAACCCAACCCCATCCCATCAGGCCAGGCCGGATTGTTCAAAAAGGAAGGTTTTGAGATCGCGCCGGAAGGAGCGAAGGTCGGGGGCCGTCCGGAGCTCAACCGGCAAGCGGTTCCATAGGTCTGGCGCACCCACAGAGAACGCTCTCCCCCTGGGGGCCACCAATCGACATTCTTTGATCAGAGGCACCCTGAGGAGGCCCTCTCTGTGGGAGCGCACTGGACGGAGGGAAGTTGACGCCGGCCGCAGGTGTTGCCATAGGTAATCCGGACCCATGCCATGTAGGGCTTTGTAAGTCATCACTAACACCTTGAACCTTGATGACTGAATTATGCAATATTAGTTGCATTTTTTTGTATGTAACTTTTCTCTCAATTTCATTACTCATTTGAGTTTAAACTGCCACACAGGCCAGTTTTGCCCATATTGAGGGTATTATCCAGACTGCTGCCTTTGACCTCCTCTTTCATTATTTCAATTATATTGACTTGACTTTGTTAGATTTGGTCAATTTTAAGCAAATGGGCTGAACCAATTGAATGCAAACTGGAACTAATCATAGTTGAAGTTGGAACTAATCAGCTGAATTGAAATCAAAACTAAATATATCTGTAAATATTAGCAAGGATAGTAGGGAGAGAAATTTGTGTTTTGAATTCAGATCTGCAATATGATCTATTGAAACCTATTTCAATAAACAGTGATCATTTCAGTTAAAAATTTAAATCCTATTATTCCACCCTTCCAAAAGTAAATGATCCATGAATATCAAATGATAAATGTAATTTTTCAGAGTAAATCATGCTCTTATTCATCTACAGTCTGAACTTTATTGTTGTTTGTCTAAATGCAAAAGCATTCTGTTTGAGCAGGAGACTTTTTTCTAGATTAAGATGGAATACATACTCCAGTGTTAGGAGATTCTGG
The DNA here is from genome assembly GCF_964194415.1 of Vipera berus. Lineage (NCBI taxonomy): Eukaryota > Metazoa > Chordata > Lepidosauria > Squamata > Viperidae > Vipera > Vipera berus. The sequence goes on from NC_138202.1 coordinate 329,965,293, forward strand.
AGTGTGGTTCACTCAAGATAAATTTAGTTCCCCAGTTCAAAACTAATTTGGCAACTCAGGTTTAAAATTGAAACATTCTAATTTAAACTTGAAATATTTTATATCACTTCTATAGCTACTGTGAATACATTCTAAACTCTACATGCCTTATGTAAAAGCCATTTAGCAATATAAGCATCCCATCATTAGGCCTACCTAATCTCTATTGAATGGAATCTTACATACAGATAGAAATTTTTTGCACTACTAAAATGGAGCCCAAGGCCAAGATGCTTTAACATAAATGTATATATTTTTATAAAAATAGGTGTATCCTGTTATGATGTTGTTTTTAAAAATGCACAATTTAAGGTGGCATTTCTACAGCATGTGTTTTTCAAACAAAGACAGAGACAGAGACAGAAAAAAGAAAGAAAGAAAGAAAGAAAGAAAGAAAGAAAGAAAGAAAGAAAGAAAGAAAGAAAGAAAGGAAGGAAGGAAGGAAGGAAGGAAGGAAGGAAGGAAGGAAGGAAGGAAGGAAGGAAGGAAGGAAGGAAGGTTAATAGGAAGAAGGACTGATAGATTCAAAGAATTGGGCCATACCTTGCTTTAATTAACACAATACTTTTCTGCAAGAAATTCAAAATGATGGCTTGCAGCATGGTAAGATACCCAGTGAGTGGGCATTCTTTATTCTAGGCCACAGGTGTCAAACTCGCCACATCACATGATGTGTCATGACGTATTGCAACTTTTTTTGCATTGGTGGAGCTGGGTTGGGCACGACCTCTGCATGATGCAACCGACCCATGGGCTGGCAGTTTGACACCCTTGCTCTAGACGGTGGACTTTTATGAAATCAAACAAATCTTTAGTGAAGTAATTAATCAGCATATTGTTCTGTGATTTCATGCAAACTGATAGTCCAGGGAAAGTATTTACTCAAACATTGATAAAACATTGCTGGATTGTAGAACATGAGGGCACCCTTTAAACTTGATATCTCTATGTGCTTGACTTCCTAGTCAATAGACATATTAATAGAATATTCCTTTCAATAGAAATATTGAAAAGTTACTTAATGTGCTCCATTGAATACATGCTTATCTCCTACAAATAGGAATTCAACTGATCACATTTCAGGATACATCATCAACTCAGCAGATACAGCTTCCAAATCTTAACTTTCATCTTCAGGTTGAACAAGGGAAGTTTTAGTAGAAAGCTTAGTATAGGGATAACCCAGTTTTCTAAAAGCAAGTTTTCGTGCAAAGGTCTTGTTCTTGTTATTATTCTTGTTAGTGCTTCTACCAATATATAGCAATTGCTTTCCAAGAAAAGTTGAGCAGGGAACAAACTCCTTTTCCAAGGAGAAAAATTAAATAAATGTTAACATATACCACCAATGTTTTCTTTCAAAAAGCAATTTAATGATGTCTTATCCACTTTGTCCCCCTTTCTTGCTTTTCTTCCTTTGCTCCATGTGCAATGAAATTAAATAAGTGTGCCTCTGTCTATTTATCCTTCTTTGGACATTTCTTCACCCAGCAGATGGTCAATTAAGAGCACTAAACAATGACACTGTTTTTCCTGTAAACATTTTTTTTTCTAATAGCCTAACAAATGAGAAACTGGGCTGCCATACTGCTGAATACCATCTTGACTTTCTAATTACAAAGAACTGTGTCTTGATAGTAACAATTACAGCTGTAGCAACGATGCCGTACTTGAACAATATAGTTGGAGGCAAAGTGCTTATTGGAATATTCAGAAAATAAAGGCCCTACATTTGTGCCCAAGCTGGAAATGGGAACTTAAACAATTGGGGGTTGGAGTGGAGTAGACACAAGAAGGAAGGTTGAAAACATTGGATTTACTAGCTCCAGATGTGAATTAGAATCCAATTACTCCAAAAGCAATATCAAGAAAATGGGCTGTTTCCTTCTATTTTGGTAATCAATAGACAAAACAAGTATTAAACTGAACATGGTAATAACTAAAATATTTAGATATTTAGCTACACTTTATATTATTTTTAAGCTTAGTACCATTTGTGCAAATAACACCAGCACACAGTGCCTATTGTTCCCAAGTTGGTACCTCTTGGTGTTAAAATTAAAGACTTTCCAATTTTCCCCTCCATTGCAAAGTCATTTTTTTTTCTGTGTGCAGTCATGTGCAGCTCAACAGTGGGGTGTGCAATTTCAGGGACCGATGAAGGTCTTACATATTAGCATTGGAATCAGGCCATTAAAATTCATGTATAGTATTTTTAGGTATAAATGTATGACTATGAAAAAAATGATACTGGCAAGACATAAATAATAGGAAGTCTGCATTTTCAAAGCAAGGTTTGGCTGAGACAATGTATCTGGGAGGGAGAAGTAATGGCAAACACCAGTCCTAACTTGACTGAAATTGGCCATAAATAAGCCAGTCTCCTTCTCCAGATGGCTCAGTTATTTCTGGACCAGAAACAATCTCATGTTTAATGATGGCCACTACCTTCAATTGATGTCCTGTAGATTCAGAATCAACTAATGCATCTTGAATCCATAGCTCGGTTCTTGGCTGCAGTGGCCTTCCAGAAAGGCCTGTGACTGAGAAATGCAGGCTTGGGAACACTGCAGAAGAGGTGGGCTGGTGAGGAGAGGCCTGGCTGCAATGTAAGTGGGTGTGGGGTGGGTGGGGCAGCTCTATACCACCACCACCACCCTAGTTGGATTTTTAGGTGTATGCCTTGCCCCAAAACTAGGGCTTATTTTCAGGATAGGCTTTATATTAGGCCCACCCCCAAAAATCAAGCTAGGGCTTATTTTCAGGGTAGGCCTTACTTTCAGGAAAATAGGGTATGTCTCCAAAATACATGTATCTCTACAATTTATGTCACTCTAAAGTGCAACTCTGTAAATGTTGACACAATTACAATAATACAAATGATAAAGTGTGAAATACACAGACAGCCGTCTCAGGATGATAAACATCAAACAGAGCACTGAAATGTTAAGCATCAGTTTGTTGCTGGAAAAAATAATATAAGTATTACAAGAAGTAAAAACAAGAAACTGATCACCTGTAATTACACATGCACCCCCTGCCTATATTTTTAAAATACACAAAGAAAATATGTGGTGGCAATCACTGCCTCTCCCAGTGTGTCCCATCATTCCCACATCAGCCCAGGAATTAATGCTGAAACTATTTGTTCCTGTCCCAATTAATTGCTGCTGTTTTGTTGATCATCTGGGGTTTCTCTTGATTGTGGAGCTCTGGTTGGCCGCAGAAACATGAATAGAACTGTGCAGCAATGACTACTGTGCAAAGCTCTTTATCTCTATCCTTGCTTTGAAATGTAGAATAAATTAAGTCAAAATAAGATACTGTTGGAGAATATATTTGGAATAATATATTAAATTTGCAGAATCCCACTTTTTGGGGGGAAGAGGGGCAAAATTAAATCGTTTTTTAATTAACCAAGTTATTAATAGATTTAATATCCCTGTATAGAGAGGTTGTGGCTGTTTTGGTGAAGTTTATTTGTTATTTATTTATTTCATTTCCCACGAGTTATATATTTTAAACCAAACTGCTGTTATGTTTTTGTTTGTTGTTGTTTTTAATAATTAAATGCAACAACAGCCTGGAAGAAACCATGTAGAATCTGTTTAAATCTATTCTTCTATAAAAGAAGAAATCTGTACTTTTCACGTAATTAGTTCTGCATTGAATTTTATTAAGTAATATTTTTTTGTTCTTACTGTGGGGTAAAGTTGTCTGAGTCTTCCAACCCCAAATATATCTTGCCTGTTTTGTATAATCTATGTATAAATTTGATTAGTTGCTACTTCAACCTCATTCTCCTAAAACAACAACAACAAAAGTCCTTGTCTTTGCTGGTTAAATAATTCTAGCCATTCAGGAATCTTGAATTTAGGTTACTTTAATATGAAAACACAATGATGTCATAGAACATCATTGCAGAAACAGTCAGAATTACGAAGTTAATGTTTACAAAGTTAATGTTTCAGGCTAAAAATACTATAGGAATTCTAATCTTGAATGGGAAAATGGGAGAAAACCATACTGTGTCACTTTTTCTTTATTCCAATTTAGAACTATTTTGGTAAAACATTTCAAAATCAGCAGGCCCTGATTTTGCAATTTTGGTTCACTTACCATCAAAGTAACACATATGAGCCTCCACATGCATATATGTGAACAATAAAGCAATTTTTGAATGCTAAATGTTTTCATTTTCTGAGTTTTGCTTTAGAAAAAAGGTGATTTCACATACAAATAAGACACAATAGGCTCATACAACAGATTACTTTTCCAACAAGTTAATCTTTTTATCCATTATCTGGAATAGTTGAGAAAGCTTCAGGAAGGGGGAAAAATGGAATTGTTGTTGAAAGAAGGAATACATATTCAGGTAATTACAAATAACAACACATCTGGTTGTCTTAATTGTTTGGGGATGTCTCAATTACCTCTGAATGTTTTCATACGGACTTGGAGACAGTAAAAGGAAACTTTCTCATAACAGATTGGATTAAGGGATGAGAAGCAACACCATAGCTCTAAAGCACTCAAGCTGCTTAAAGCCACAGAAGGCATGCCAAACAAGAGCTGTTGAACTTTCACCAGTCTCTAAAAAAAATAGCAGAAACAACAAAAGAAGATGGGAGATGACCTGTAGAGGGCGTTCTCTGCCTACAGAATTGCCTTCTATGGGAAGAAGGGAAATGGCAAAGTAAGGGACTCCAGTGCCTCTCCAATGACAAAATTTGTCAAAGCAGCATCACTCCACTCCGACCCAATTCTACTTAGGAGGAGGCTGCAATAAGCTCAATGGGATTGGATCAATTTCTTTCTGGATTCCAACAGATTTCACCTATACCTCCTAAATTTGTATGCAGATTGGAATATGGTTATCTTTTAAATTTCACACTTCTATAGTGTCTTTCAAAAGATACATTTGAAATATAAGTTGTAAATGCTTATTCAAATGTTTACGTTTAAATGTGAAGTCTTGCATAGGTTACAAAAATGCAGGAGGGCTATTGAAGAACATTTATGGCTGGAGGGATTGGGCTCCCTTCCAATCTTATGTTCAGATAAATGGGAATAATTGAGGTCAGCAATATGGCACATGAAGATTGTGCTAAGAACATTGCTACATGCCTCATATAATTCATTGTTTCATTGTGCAAGAACTCAAAAGAACATCCAACGCTTGTAGCAGACTTAACAAGACTTTAGCACTGTATGAGATTTGGGATCTTGTAGAGTTTGGGATGCTACCTTAGAAAGATTTGCCAGTATCAGATGCACATGAAAGTGCAGTTTCAATCAAAAGGTTGACTCAGCCTTCCATCCTTCCGAGGTAGGTAAAATGAGGACCCAGATTGTTGGGGGCAATAAGCTGACTTTGTAATAATGCCGCTGGGGGGGGGGCGAAAGCCCTAATAAGCAGGCATATACATAGAATGAAGGCTATTGCTAAGCACATTGGTTTGTGCTTAAATTGTAAGCCGCCCTGAGTCTTCGGAGAAGGGCGGGATATAAATGGGATTAAAAAAATAAATAAAAAAATAAACATTGTTTGAAATACAATTCATAATTTATTTCCATATCTTCATTTTTAAAAAATGCATATTTTTTACTCTAACAATATGTTTATTTGAACACCAGTTTGCATGGTACAAACATTTTCTATGGGTGAAATAGATAAAACTTTTAGAAGTAGAGCTCCTGCTTCAAAGACCCAAACAGAATCTTTAAAAAAAATTGAAAAAGTTTTTCATCATAATTGAAAACATTACAAATGCTGAATTGAAGAAGAAAATAAAAGAAATAGAAAAAAGAATGAAGGATTTTAAGGAAGTAGCTGCTGATGTTTATGACAGTGGTTATAGACACATTTATATTTTACTTTCTGTCTCTCTAAAGTTACATCATACTTTATTTATGTCCATAAGCTATCTTTTATAATCTTCAAATACCTAAGTCACAAGTTCATATTTCTCTTTTTCAGCAGAAAATCCACAAGGAATTTCCAGTCACTGATAATTATAGTTGTTGATCTTTCTCTAATCAAATAAGTTAATCCTGCCATCTCTGCTAGTTTTGTCATCTTCATCAACCATTTCTCCATTCAAGAAGCCACAAGAAGCTTGAATCACCAACTGATTATGTCTGCTGTCATGCAGTATCTAGTCTACCGGAAGAGATGGAAGGCTACCCAGAATGTATTTGGTGAGCACTAAGAGAGAGAAAAAGGAGCAGAACTAGGGATCCACCAACCTAATACAGGGTATTTTTCTTTTTCTTTTTTTTTTTGACAAAGAAAGGTCAAGGCCAGCTTCTAGCCATACTTTGAGAAATGCAATGACTACTGTATACTGCCTTTCCCTAAACCCATAGAGTCATATCAATCAAGCTGATGGGTAGGCCTCAACTTATGACCATAGTGGAGCATGCACATTATGGCTGTAAGTCATGATGGTCTTAAAATGGATCAGTTACATGCCAACTTGATTTTATGACCATTTTTATGGTGGTCGTTAATTGAATCACTGCAGTTGTTAAGTGACTGCCATGGGTGTTAAGCAAACACATTGTACCCTATGGGATATTTTTGCCAGAAACCAGAAATAAACACCAGTTTTTGACAAAAATTTTATAAATCATGGTTACATGACCTTGGGACACTCCAAATGGCCATAAATGCAGGCCAGTTGTTGAACACTGAAATGCAGTCATGAGATTGCAGGTGGAGGGAATGGCCACCGGAACTTCAGAAGTGAGTTTAAGTACCTTTTGAGAGGTTCACTGTAAATTAGAATGATTGCTAAGTGATTCTAAGTTGAAGACTGCCCATATTTCCTGTTTAATCCAATTATATAGCAGCACTTAATCAACTTTGATCAGAACTGTTTAAGTCATAGAAGGCAGACCACCAGGAAATCAAAACATTGTAAACCAGGCTGGTAAATTTTAAGACAATGCTGAAGAAGGCAAAATCATTTGCACCTTGTTGCAAGAAATGACATGGATGCGTCCATGAGGTATCCAGGAAACAAGTTCTACTTAAAGAAGGTTTTACCTTGTACCTCACTCACTGCCTGGCCCTTTCACACAGTGTTTATCATCTGGAGCTGTGTGAGCTGATTCTGGGGTCCCCACCAAGCCCAGGCAGCCCTGGAGCTCCAGCTGACTCTTCCCCTGAAGACTGTATGCGGCTGCCGGCCACCCCTTAGGCCCCTGGAAGCCACCATCAGCTGGAGCCTTGCATGCCAATCTCGGAGCCTCAGCATACTCCCAGCAACACTGCAGCTCCAGCTGACTCTCCCCCAGGCCTCTCTAGCACTGCCTCTTCAACTCCCCACCACCACCACCACCACATACTCAATCACCTCCTCCTACTGCTTGCGGGCCAGATCTAAACACATCAGGGGCCTGATCTGTCCTGTGGGCCTTGAGTTTAACATGTCTGCTCTAGACAAACCACAAATCTACCTTCTGCTACACTAAACAATTTGCACTGCCCCATAAAGAAGATGAATTTTCCCCTGGACCTGTAGAAATCAAGGGAAAAGAACCATCAGTGTGATATATCTTAACATCTTATGCAAACACATGCAAAGCTCCAGTATTGGCTTTCCATTAAATGATAGGCCTATAATATGCAGAAATATATGTCCAGTGGCAAATTTTATCTAGGTTGGGGACAAACAACAATTTCAGTCAATTATCAGATTTAACATTCCAGGCAGATCTCTTTGAAAGTCAGCTGGGCTTCCTCAGATGTAAAGGGGAAGGAAGAACAGATGACACAATTTATTAAATAATACAGTTAATGATTTAATCCATAAATAAAGACTCTTCATTAAAAAGAAATCTGTTTTCCCCCAAAATTGCAAGACATTAAACACATTTTTCCCAAAGCTAAACTGTCTTAGGCAGCATTTGCAATATGGGGTGCGAACACATTCAAGTAGAGTTTTATTTAGAACATAATACATTTAGGCACAAAATGTTTCTCTCCCACGGCTAATCTGTGAGGTCCAGAATACTTTAACTCTTTCTGCTTCCCATGCCTTCCATTTATAGGAAATGGTGCTTCCACAAATTACAGATCAGAGGGAGTCAAGCTATTCTCCAAAGCACCTGAGGGCAGGACAAGAAACAATGGATGGAAACTAATCAACGAGAGAAGTAACCTAGAACTAAGAAGAAATTTCCTGACAGTGAGAACAATTAACCAATGGAACAACTTGCTTCTAGTTGTGAATGCTCCAACACTGAAAACTTTTAAGAAGAGACTGGACAACCATTTGTCTGAAATGGTATAGGGTTTCCTGTCTGAGCAGGGGGTTGGACTAGATGACTTCCTAGGTCCCTTACAACTTTGTTATTCTATTAGATTTCCTTGAGTTTTGTCGTCAATTCAAAATGTGGGAAGGGTTGTCACAGAAATTTAAAGAAAAGTTCATACAAAGCACTAAGACAAAGAGTTGGTTAATTATTGGTAATTAGTATATGCTACCACTATGACACTGTTAGAAATGGTGCTTTATTTAGGCTGATGCTTTCATTTGCACCCTAAGCTAACACCTTTGGGATTTAGGGAAACCAGATTTTTCAATCTCCAATAAAATAATGTGGTAACTGCTCCATATGTTAGCCAGAATGTTGAGATTACCATGTCAAAGATATACTGCCTAATAAATTTTGAGGGCAGGAGGACATCTTTGCATATTATTATATTTAATAATTTTCTCTTTGTGCCATGGGAATATTGCACTATGCTTGATGCATTCCTAATACATGCATTTTATATTTTGTAGGGCTCCATGTAGCTCCTGGTTGTTCCATACCACTTTACCAATGTTGATTGTAAGCAATCTGGACTTTGTAGTTCTAACCAATACCTGCTTGAAATGAATTAGAAGGCAGTGCAGTTGCTGAAACAATAATTTAAGGATTGGCCAGTTTCTCTTAGAAACCTCAGCTGCATTTTGAATGTACTAAAGTTTCAGAAATAGATTTTGCAGGACTCCAGTCAGATTACATCAAGCAAGGCATTTTAGTAGTGATTGTGCTTCGCTGAATCTTTCATTGACGGCACACTCATTGGAAAATCTGAGCATATGTAGGAGTCAGCAATCATATGGCAGCTGAGAAATACTCTTTGGAAAAAAAATCTTATCAGTTAACCAAGGATGCTGGTGTGTATAACGGTAAGATGGTGTCATCAGTGAAGTGGTAATTGCTCAGTTTGTGTTCTGAAGGCTGCCTTGATGAGTTAGGTTTGCATACTGTTTCAATGTTTCCAAGTGAAAAATTGCAGGGAAACATGTTTCTCTATCTCATCTATAACTGCAGGTTGTCCATTCCTAGTGGAACAACAAAAGTATTTTCCGAGTCTAACTTGGCCAGAGCAGTTGAAAACAGGCTCAGCTGAGATGATGAAGTAGTGATCATATGTACAGAAACTGGCATCCATTGAAAATATATGAAAAATGAAGTTGGGAAAATGAGCTTGCATAGTCATGACAATTATCCACAAAAAAAGATATCCAACTTTGCAAGAGTACAACTGCTACTCTGCAAGAATGTATATTTACATGTTTCACTAGATGCTCATATGGAATGACATTCTCTTTTATTAGTACAGGTTACTTCACAAGGTAGGAAATACAAAATATGTTTTTACTTTTACTTTCTCCCGCTAATAGTGCTGAGTATCTTTTGCATTCTTAACATACAGTAAAATGCTCTAGAAATCTATGAAAAGTCTATATCACTGCTAAATGTTATTAATCATTATTTCTCAATGGGAGGGGAGTTAGAACATTACATAGAGAAAAAAGGCAGTTTCAAAATCTGTTGGCAGTATACAGCACTCTGGGTGAATCATGAAAGTCCAATTTCCACCTCTTTTTAGATGATTTTTATCTGAGCCAATATAGGCATTAGTCACTGGTGAGACTTAGGAACCAACATAATTCTTTTTTTTTTTTGCAAAGAATGGAGGAGTATATGAGCATTCATGCATACAAAATACTTAAAGTATCTGGGCTGCAAAAAAAAAAGGAAATAGTTTTCTGTAACTCTTTGCTACCATGTAACGGCCATCTGGATTTTTACACTTTGATATGGTAACCTTAATATACAGTGTGGCGGGGGAATGAGTATGGGATTTGAGTGGGCGTTAAAGAGAGAGAGAGAGAAAGGGAAAGAAACCTAAACTTTAACATATCTTTCATATAGTACCTCATTAGAAGATGAAGGTTCTGATGAGGAAGTAGCGTTCACATTTAGGTACTATGATGAAGCTTTATCCTTTTGATCTGCTGATGGGTTTAATAAGCATTCCAGATGGCTTACTATGCCTGAAGCAAGAATGGATAATCACACAGTTTTGCTCTCCAAATACTAATAAAATAAGGACACAGGAGGAGCAGAAGGGGCTCTTACATGCCAATGCCATTCACTAGAGGAATCACTAAGGTACACTTATGTCTCAGTTCTTTAGAGGTAAAAGGAATGCAGTTTTAAATAAAACAGGCTACTAATATGTCGAGTTATCATTATTATATATGACATAAAGCAGGAATCAAGTGTGCTATGCTGAATGTAAGGATGTCATTTGCCCAATTAAAATGCATAGTTATTTCTCCTCAACAGAACATCCCAGTTTTCTGACTGGCAGGAGGGCAAGGGAGGGCCCAGTTTTGCTAAAGATGCCACTATCATTTCTCAATAACCATGCAGTATACACATTCTATGATTTCCTAACTATCTTTCTTGGGCAAACCCACCAGCGAAGTTTTAGGACATTAAGTAAACCCTAAGGCAGTGATGGCAAACCTTTTAGAGACCGAGTGTCCAAACCGCAACCCAAAACACATTTATCACAAAGTGCCAGGGCCGCATCAGCATTGTGGTGCCCTCAGGGGGAGCAGGGAGGCACCACTGAGTGCCACCTCCAGCATGCAAAAGCTGGGGGAGTAAAAATGGCTAGTGAGTGTCACGCAGGCACTCGCCCTGCCCCATTTGTAGCATGTGTGTGCTCATGGCCCCGTGCATGCATGCACACATGTAAAATGCTTCCCCCTCCCTTTTCTTCCAGTCCACCAATCAACAATGGTTGGTGACCTCTGTTCCACTACCTTGACTCAAGCTTCCTAGTTGGCTGCTTCATCTCCTTTGTGCTGGGCGGGGCTCCTGCTCCGGGTGGCGGTGGTGACCTGGTGGACCTGCTGCTGGCAACAGTAGTGCACGTACCAACAGAGAGGGCTCTGAGTGCCGCCTCTGGCATGGGTGCCATAGGTTCACCACCACTGCCCTAAGGAAACATCCCCCTTTATGGATTACTGCCTTGTCGTGGCGAAGAGGCTTGTGTAATTCAATGAAGCTATGAGCTATGTCATGCAGGGCCACCCAAGACAGACTGGTCATAGCAGAGAGTTCTGACAAAACGTGATCCACTGGAGAAGGAAATGGCAACCCACTCCAGTATCTTTGCCATGAAAACCCAATGGACAGTACCAAAATGCAAAAAAATATGATGCTGGAAGATGAGCCCCTCAGGTTGGAAGGTGTCCAATATGCTACTGGGGAAGAGCAGAGAGCTAGTACTAGTAGCGCCAGAAAGAATGAAGCGACTGGGCCAAAGCCGAAAGGACACTCAGCTGTGGATGTATCTGGTGGTGAAAGGAAAGTCCGATGCTGTAAAGATTTTTTCTCCATAGGAACCTGGAATGTAAGATCCATGAATCAAGGAAGCTGGACATGGTCAAACAAGAGATGACAACACTGAACATCGACAACTTAGGAATCAGTGAACTAAAATGGACAGGAATGGGTGAATTTAATTCAGATGACTATCAGATATACTACTGCGGGCAAGAATCCCTCAGAAGAAATGGAGTAGCCTTCATAGTCAATAAAAGAGTAGGAAAAGCAATACTGGGATACAATCCCCAAAATGACACAATGATCTCAGTTCGAATACGAGGCAAACCATTCAATAAAATAATAATAATAATAATAATAATAATAATAATAATAATAATAATAATAATAATAATAATAATAATAATAAAGTTGGAAGGGACCTTGGAGGTCATCTAGTCCAACCCTCTGCTCAGGCAGGAAACCTTATACCATTTCAGGCAAATGGCTGTCCAGTCTCTTCTTAAAAACCTCCAGTGTTGGAGCATTCACCACCTCTGGAGGTAGGTTGTTCCACTGGTTAATTGTTCTAACTGTCAGGAAGTTTCTCCTTAGTTCTAGGTTGCTTCTCTCCTTGATTAGTTTCCATCCGTTGCTTCTTGTCCTGCTTTCAGGGGCTTTGGAGAAGTCTATGCCCCAACCACCAGTGCTGAAGAGGATAAATGGACTGGTTCTATAAAGCCCTACAGCACCTTATAGAACTAACACCAAAAAATGATGTCCTTATCATCATGGGGGATTGAAATGCTAAAGTAGGAAGCCAAAAGATAACCGGAATAACAGGCAAGTTTGGCCTTGGAGTACAAAATGAAGCAGGGCACAGGCTGATAGAATTTTTTCAAGAGAATATGATGGTCATAGCAAACACTCTTTTGCAACAACCCAAGAGACGGCTCTACACATGGACATCACCAGATGGTCAACACAGAAATCAGATTGACTATTTGCTCTGCAGCCAAAGATGGAGACGCTCTATACAGTCATAATCATAATAGTAAAGTTGGAAGGGACCTCGGAGGTCATCTAGTCCAACCCCCTGCTCAGACAGGAAAACCTATACCATTTCAGACAAATGGCTGTCCAGTTTCTTCTTTAAAACTTCAGGTGTTGGAGCATTCACAGCTTCTGGAGGCAGGTTGTTCCATTGGTTAATTGGTCTAACTGACAGGAAGTTTCTCCTTAGTTCTAGGTTGCATCTCTCCTTGATTAGTTTCCATCCGTTGCTTCTTGTCCTGCCTTCGGGCTCTTTGGAGAATTGCTAGACTCCCTCTTCTCTGTGGCAGCCCCTGAGATATTGGAACACTGCTATCATGTCACCCCTAGTCCTTCTCTTCATTAAAATAGATATACCCAATTCCAGCAGCTATTCCTTATATGCTTTAGCCTCCACTCCCCTAATCATCTTTGTTGCTCTTCTCTGTACTCTGTACTCTCAACATCCTTTTTACATTGTGGTGACCAAAACTGGATGCAGTATTCCAAGTGTGGCCTTACTAAGGCATTGTAAAGTGATATTAATACTTTGTGTGATCTTGATTCTATCCCTCTGTTAATGCAGCCTAGCACTGTGTTGGATTTTTTGGCAGCTGCAGCACACTGCTGGCTCATATTGAAGTGATTGTCCACTAGGACTCTGAGATCCCTCTCACAGTTACTACTATTGAGCAAGGTACCCCCTATAGTAAACCTGTACATTTGGTTTTTCTTGCCTAAATGTAAAACCTTACTTTTTTCACCATTGAATTTCATTTTGTTAGATAGCACCCACTGTTCAAGTCTGTCCAGATCATCCTGTATCTTAAGCCTGTCTTCTGGAGTGTTGGCTATTCCTGCCAGCTTGGTGTCGTCTGCAAATTTGATGAGTTCCCCATCTATCCCTTCGTCCAAATCATTGATGAAGATGTTGAAGAGCAGTGGGCCCAGAACAGATCCCTGGGGCACCCCACTACACACTTCCCTCCATGTAGATTTGGTTCCATTGAGGACAATATGCTGAGTATGGCCGGTCAGCCAGCTACGAATCCATCTGGTGGTGATGCTTATCTAACCCACATTTTTCTATCTTATCAAGTAGTAGGTTGTGATCTACTTTATCAAATGCCTTACTGAAGTCCAAGTAAATTATATCCACAGAATTCCTCTGGTCCACTAATTTTGTCACTTGGTCAAAGAATGCAATAAGATTTGTCTGGCATGATCTGTTTTTGGCAAACCCTTGTTGGCTTTTACTAATAATTTTGTTTGCTTCTAGATGCTCGCTGATTCATTGTTTGATTATCTTTTCCAGAATCTTCCCAGGTATTAAGTTCAGGCTGATAGTCAGTAAAAACAAGACCAGGAGCTGACTGTGGCTCAAACCATGACGTTCTCGTTGCAAAATTTAGGCTTAAACTGAAGAAAGTAGGGAAAAGCACTAGGCACTCAGGTATGAACTAAATCATATCCCTGACAAATATACAGTAGAGGTGACAAATAGATTGAAGGAATTAGATATGATAAAGTGCCTGAGGAACTATGGACAGAGGTTCGCAACATTGTACAAGAAGTAGCAACTAATACCATCCCAAAGAAAAAGAAATGCAAGAAAGCAAAATGGCTGTCTGAGGAAGCTTTGCAAATAGCTGAGGAAAGAAGGGAAGCAAAAGGCAAGGGAGAAAAAGAAAGATACATCCAATTGAATGCAGAGTTCCAGAGAATAGCTAGAAGAGATAAGAATGCCTTCTTAAATGAACAGTGCAAAGAAATAGAAGAAAACAATAGAATAGGGAGGACTAGAGATCTCTTCAAGAAAATTGGAGAGATGAAGGGAACGTTTCATGCAAAAATGGGCATGATAAAGGACCAAAATGACAGGGACCTAACAGAGGCAGAAGAGATTAAGAAGAGGTGGCAAAATTACACAGAAAATCTATACAAGAATGAGTTTAATGTCCCTGATAACCACGATGAGGTGGTCACTGACCTCGAGCCAGACATCCTAAGTGAAATGGGCCTTAGGAAAGCTGAACAACAACAAAGCTAGTAGAGGTGACAGTATTCCAGGTGAGTTATTCAAAATCTTAAAAAATGATGCAGTAAAAGTGCTACACTCAATTTGCCAGCAAATTGGGAAAACTCAATAGTGGCCACAGGATTGGAGAAGATCAGTTTACATTCCAATTCCAAAGAAAGGTAGTGCCAAAGAATGTTCAAACTATCGCACCATTGCACTCATTTCACATACTAGTAAAGTTATGCTTAAAATCCTACAAGCTAGACTCCAGCAGTATGTGGATCGAAAACTACCAGAAGTACAGGCAGGATTTCGAAGAGGCAGAGGAACTAGAGATCAAATTACCAACATATGCTGGATCATGGAGAAAGCTAGGGAGTTCCAGAAAAACATCTACTTCTGCTTCATTGACTCTGCTAAAGCATTGGATTTTGTGGATCACAACAAACTGTGGCAAGTTCTTAAAGAGATGGGAGTACCAGACCATCTTATTTGTCTCTTGAGAAACCTATATGCGGGTAAAGAAGCAACAGTGAGAACTGGACACAGAACCACTGACTGGCTCAAAATTGGGAAAGGAGTCCGGCAAGGCTGTATACTGTCACCCTGCCTGTTTAACTTATATGCAGAGCACATCATAAGAAAGGCAGGGCTAGATGAATCAAAAGTTGGAATTAAGATTGCCGGGAGAAATATCAACAACCTAAGATATGCAGATGATATCACTCTAATGGAAGAAAGTGAAGAAGAGCATCTTGTTGCGAGTGAAGAAGGAGAGTGCAAAAGTTGGGTTGAAACTAAACATTAAGAAAACCAAGATCATGGCATCTGGCCCTCTCAATTCCTGGCAAATAGATGGGGAAGAAATGGAGGTAGTGACAGATTTTATTTTCCTGGGCTCCAAGATCACCGCAGATGTGGACTGTAGCCAAGAAATTAAAAGACACTTGCTCCTTGGGAGGAAAGCCATGACAAACCTAGACAGCACACTAAAAAGCAGAGACATCACCCTGCCAACAAAAGTGCATATAGTCAAGGCTATGGTCTTCCCAGTTGCAATGTATAGCTGTGAAAGTTGGACCATAAGAAAGGCTGAGCGCCAAAGAATTGAAGACTTTGAACTATGGCACTGGAGAAGACTCCTACGAGTCCCTTGGACTGCAAGGTGATCAAACCGGTCAGTCCTAGAGGAGATCAACTCTGACTGCTCTTTAGAAGGCCAGATCCTGATGTTGAAACTCAAATACTTTGGCCACCTAATGAGAAGGAAGGACTCACTGGAGAAGAGCCTAATGCTGGGAAAGGTTGAGGGCAAGAGAAGAAGGGAATGACAGAGAATGAGGTGGCTGGATGGAGTCACTGAAGCAGTAGGCATGAGCCTAAATGGACTCCAGAAGATGGTAGAGGACAGGAAGGCCTGGAGGAACATTGTCGATGGGGTCGTGATGGGTTGGACATGACTTTGCAACTAACAACAACAACAAAGGAAACATCACATAAATATGGCCTCTCCAAGTGAAACAACTGGTTGGGGAAAGAATTATTTTATGGAAATATCACTGAAGCTGATGGAAAAAGGGGAAGTGGGAAGGGCAAGCGTTTCCCACCCATCTGTCAAAGGCTTTGACAGCTATTGTACAGCAACTTCACAGGAAGTTGAACCCCTTATTATCTGTCAGATCTGCCTCATTAGGAAAAGGCAGACAAATGCAGTAGTGCCCAGTGGAAAATTTGTGCATTCACCAGTCCTGCCATCATTGCTGTCACCACATTTCACCTTAATATGCTGATTTTAGCTCAGGTGAAATCTCTGAGCTATGGAGACATGCAAAAATGTAGCCTTCTTTATACTTACACCAATTGTATGCAACAGAGTAGGTTTCCATAAGAGCAGTGATCCAAGAGAACCTTGAAATAGAACTTTTGTTTCCATCCAAGCAGTAGAATAGCAGAGAAGCAAAGAGGCAACAAAATACTGAGATGGTAAATTAAGCAATATTAAGCATGGATTGAACATAGAGTTACATTAGGTACTAAGACTTTAATCTTCCCCTATTCTGTTACTGAGTTGGGAGGAGCCTTAAAAGCTATAGTTACATCATCTGTAGCCTCCAGGAGGTCAGGGAGGACCTTAAAGTCCTTTTCCTGAAAACTATTTTGCACAGTAGCAATACCTCACTGCTCATTTCCTCCAGTTTTATTGCTTCTTTCATCCTTCTCTCTATATAAGGAATGTGTGTCAATATTTTGAATGGTTATTGCACAGGTTTTTTCCTAGTGCCACTGCCCAGCCCCTTGAAGGAGGTAAATGCCTTGACAATACCAGTTTGTAGGAGAAATGCTGCTGTCATAGCCTGAGTCTCTTACTCATGAACTGGACATTATCATAATCGTTATCATCAATCTCATCACTACCACCATGGAAAACAAATTAACAATCTATTAACAATCACCGATTAAAAGTAATAAAATGGAAAGTAAAATTTTATTTTAGTTTGGCAGCCTGGTTTTCTAGGCTCCAATTCATCACTCTTCCTTACCTTTTTTTTGAGGGGGGGTGCCTTCCAATCACTATTAACTCCTGTTAATAGTTTTCTTGGCAACATTTTGAAAGTGGTTTACCAATGCTGTCTTCCTAGGATTGAGAGAGTGTGTCTGGCTCAAGATTGCTCTGTTCATTTTGTGCCTATGGCAGGTCTAGAACTCATGATCCCCAGCTTGAAGAGATCACTTCCAACACTATGATTCTGTGCCTCAATAAGATGGAATCTGGAAAAAAAATTCATGGTTTTGGTGAACTGGTTTTCAATCCAGGCCAATTGCTAATTTGGGTCAGAACAAAGTTGAGTTACTCAAGGAGGAAAGGTAAGGTAAGAGCGAGACACCAAACTGGATCCCATTCTTGCTGTACTTCTAGTCCCTGAGAAATTCAGTTTTGTTTCTACCAAAATGTAGCAATTGGCCTCTATTGAACAACAGCTCACCAAAACCATGATCTTCCTTCCAGATTCCATCTTATTATACAGGCACAGTGATGGAAGTGATATTGGAGCATGGGAATCCTCATGCTATCCTAGACAATGGTTATCCAATCTTTTCTTGAAAACCTCCAATGATGAAGCACTCACAGCTTCAGGTAGCAGGCTTTTTCCAATGCTTAATAGCTCTCAAAGGTAGGAAATGCTTCCATATTTTAAGTTTGGCTCTCCCTCTGTAAAGCTATTGGAAGATTGCTATCATGTCTCCCCTTAATCTTCAGTTCTCTAAGTTAAACACACCAAGTTTGTTTTAAATTTTCAATCCATAGAATTTCCAAGCCCCTTACCATCCTTGCTGGGCCTCTTTGCATCTTTCCAGAGCAACTTAGAAAAAGTATTCAGAATATCACATACCAAGCATGAGCTAGTATGTGCTTGCAGCCATCCCCCCAGATAATTATGTTTTTCATAATCCTAAACTTACAGCATATACACAAAAGTCTTACTGTATCAAAGTACCTATGACTGATGAACTGCTTTTGGCTCAGGGGGGAAACAGTGGAAAGATCTTGTACCAGAAACAATGTTTTCATTTAGGAAATACAGTGTGGAATACCATTTGATTTTGAACCTCAAGTTTAAAGTAATCAATTAAAGTGTATTTTCTTTCCCCCCCCCCAATGAACTGCATTTTTACTCCAAGAACCAAGTAGTACAGGTTCCCTTCTTTCCTCTTTTTCTATCCCCAATTCTTATTTGACCTTTGGTGAACAGAATCCATTTTATTTATGTTTCTGAGTCAGGTGAACTTGAGAAAGAAGAGGACAAAAAGAGGCCCTACCTGGATTCAGAACATTCCATTAAATGAATAGTTTCCATGTATCTGTGTGTGTGTGTGTGTGTGTGTGTTGTTTTTTGTTGCTTTTTTATTTAAAGTCAAGTTGTCAAAGTTACTGTGACAGCTCAAAACTGTTAGGCATGATGTGTCAAGAAAATGTACTGAGAGAGAAAGAACATGGAGTGACTGTCAAAAACCCCAGGAGAAATTCCAAGCTCTGTATCCGTGCAAATATGGTCTTAAAACTATTATGATTATTGTTCTAATTGTGCAGATACAGACCCCTACAGATCGCTAAGAGTTAATGGCATGCCGTATAATGAATTCAATAACGACAAGTTTAAAAAGGTCTAATTAGTGAATAACCGCTTTATTATGAAAAGAAACGGTAATGAATTTAATAGCTCAACATCATTAACAATATTTAGTTTGCTGGTACTTGTACTGCATTCTCTTCATTAATATGAACATTTAATATGTTTTAAAATGGATTTGTAATACTTTCTGGGTCACAGGGTCACACTGACAGAACAAGTGTAATTATTTCACTAATTGTTATCTCTGGATGTTTGTGCTCTAAACTGCAGCCTATTTAGGTGGCAAGTTTGGAAAAAAATGCTACAAAAATGAAATAAAAGTAATTACGGGAAGGGAAGTTAGAGGACAGAATTATGCAAGCAAAGTTGGGAGTAGGCAAAAGACATTTAGGACTGGGGATGGGTTTTCCCCCTAACCAACTGAAAACCTGTCATAGACCCACAGCTGTAGGCTTCCCTGACACAATTCCCTGTAGATGTGTGGGAACTGTGTGGCTTTTGGGAAGGCTGCTGTACAAAAATGTGATTTGTTTCTTGCCTCCGTGAGGTCTCACTGACAGGAGTTCTGGAAGTTGAAGTCCACATATCTTCAAGTTAAAAAGCACCTAAGGATTAAACTGATAGAACTATGAATTAGCTTCAGTTCTTGGTTCAGAAAACATACCAAAACAGAGAGTCTCAGAGTGTTAGTCATTTTTGGGATTAAATGGTCTTGCCTTGTAATGCTAGCAGACTATTTTGTAATGTTCATTGGTCCTAATAAAGGTATCATCTCTTAATGTCTTGCATCATTATGATTATGATTATAATAAACAAACAAACCTCTTCAATTTTGTTTCTTTATTTTGGTGTGAGGTGGAGAAATGTTGTCTTCTAATGATTCTTGACATAACAACTCTTGCAATACTGAACTTTCACTGGATAAAAAATGGCTGATTTTTTCCCCCAGTTTCTTGCAATACACAAATGAATAGATAAACAATTTCCAAGACTAGAAATGGATTGGATGTTTGCTTTCAGAGAAATCCTTTCCAATACAAGTATATAGAATAAAAATGTGTAAACGTTTATACAGTAAATATCTTCTTTTACTGAAAGCTACCAAAACCAGATTCAAAAGATAGAGCTATTGTTGTGATCAAAATTTTACACTAAATCTGCAGTAAAATTGAGAAGTCTCACTTTGTCTAAGTGCACATAAGATACAACTTTTCTGAAATTGGTAAAGTTTATTCCCAATGAAGGACCATATCAATGCCAGATTCAGCTAGTTCTCCCCCAGAATAATATTTTTAAAAAGTTAAAGAAACTTTCCTATTTGCAAAAATCAAAGTTTAAAAGAGACAAACATCATTCTTCTGCCTCTTTTTGCCTGAAATCAGGAAGGCTCTGATTTTCTAATATCTGCTATTTTATTGCATTTTATGATATGCTATACGTTATGACCAGTAGCTGCAATAATAAACTTAATTGTTATATAATATCAGCAAAATTTAAAAATTTAAGAATGTGTAGGATTTCCTGGCTTCCAGTCATGGCTAATAAGAGTCAACAGAATTCTGAATCTTGCTTTGGCTTCATCCCTGAATGGAGCTGGACTGCTTCTGAGTAAGTCAGAGAGAAATCAAGCTAATTTCATCATGAAACTGGTGATGACTTAATTTAGTAAATACAGTTATTAATTTCCTCCTGTATTTCTTTGCTGCCAGCTAGAGATGGTCTGGATTCTTGCAGTCCAGATCTGGTAGTCCTAGGTAAACATTTTACATTAATCATTGGAGCAGCACTTAATCCCAGAGCTGTTAGAGGCTTACTTCCAAGCAATTAATCAATCCATCTGTCACTCACAAAACCCATTAAAGAATTAACAGACGCTTCCCAACTAGCCTACCTGTTGGCTATACCTCTGCATTGGCCATGATAGCTTATACAACTATGCTTTCTTGTTTAAGATTTCCCACTACAATCCTAAAGTATAATAAGCAATCATACAACTATCACTCTGAGACATGGTCTCTAATTGTAAACTGAGTGCATATTACTAAGTCACTGAACATTGCTCCAGAATTCATCTCAAAAACTAAGCAAGTCTTCTTTCTGTATTTTGGAAGACTTGATCTGTGAAGGCCTCTTAATAGTCAAAGGGCAGAAGTGACAATAATACTATAAAAGAATGGAAGGAATCAGGACACATAACAGATTACATTCCAGAGTCCTCTCCAATATCACATAAAACTACAAGTCTTGATCAGGTCATAAGCTTTGAAAGGTTGGATAGTTGCCAAAGAGGAGAAAACAAATAACTGACAAAGAATATAAAGACCATGAATTTACAGAAAAAAATTACACATGCTAATTTATAGAAATTATCTGGCATATGGAAATTTTCAGTCAGTCTTTGCCTTCTTTTAGAAATAATGGCTATAATTTAAACAGAAAGACAATCCATATCACCAGAATGGAGAAGATCATTGCCAAAAATTCACTCCATCTCCTGTTGATGGGTACTTTCAAGACCTGCCTGCTTTCTTTTTTTTATGAGTCTTTAAAACTGGAGTGGACTAGGTAGTCTTTCAGAAAGAGAAATAAGAAAGGGCCATGAACTGCATAACATTGCTTCTCAATGGATGGGCACCCAATTCTGTTGCTTGCAAATACCAGCCATTTACACATGAAAGCTCTGGAAATTCTTAACATAGGAAAAGCCATTTTGACCCTAATACTGGGTTCAAATGTTTACTGAAGAATCTAAGTGGGAACATCATTCTTGATCTAAACAATATGAAAACTGCTGGATTTTCAGTTCTATTGCAAAGGGAGCTAGAAGCAAAAGTTACACAGAATAATCTCAGATGCCATTTCTTCTTTACCCTTTATAATTTGAACACTAATACAAACCCACAAGGCATCAAAGGGTCGCAGCTTCTTGATGAAAACAGTGTAACCTGAAGTGAGTGACATCACCGAGTTAAATAAATTGGACAGGGCAGTGACTCAAGGCAACTTTGCTTTCCCTGTGACCATGTGGGAGACTCACAACATTTTGTTAAAATGACTGAGGTTCTCCTGTTTTCCAGGTCAATGAATGTTGGGAGCCTCACCAACATGACACTGCAGACCATGGAGGAGGGAGCAGAATCAATAGTAGATGCACTAAGGGGCACTTTATGGCAAAGACAAAGGAAAAAGTACAGTTTGCTCAAAAGCAGAATTCAGGATGCAATAGAGCAGGAAAATGAAGGTGGGGGTGGGGGAAAGGAATGACTCTCTGAGACGCTATCTTAAATGTACCCAATCTGCATCATGGACTAAAAAATATTTTAATCATTCCAATATTTGGAATTTCGTATGTGATTATATTTAATGGTTGGCATGGAGTAGAATTTCATTTGATAGATAAATTCTTTGGAGAGTCTCACTAGACGCGACAAAGAAAGATTAAAAAGGGTTTTTTTTAAAAAAAAAATAGTTGTAGCCAGGGAAGTATGAAATCCAGCTGAGAATACAACATTGGGGAGGAGAAAATTACCCTTTTCCATTATGCTGTTTTCCTAATACAGTAAAATGTTTCTGTGCAGATTGGTAGAAATTTATTTTTCCAAATCAAATGATTAAAATTCCTTAAGACAATAATGTTTCCTCATGTTCAATCTTAAAACCCTAAAAAAGGCTATTTTACCATAATCATCCCCTTTTTATGCAACTTTCTTAAAGATACACATATGGGGGGAAAATTAATGGGCACTAGGAGATACTATTATTTGTTTCCCGTCCAGGCCACAACAAAGTCCATGGTGTGGAACATAGCATTTTGCTCTCACTGAAATGCGTACCTGATTTTTTTTACCACTCCACTGAAATCCAGAGAACCATGTGTGATACCTAATGCCTACCTAATCAGCCACTAGGATTCATAATAAAAACTCAGTCAAGTGGCAGACTAATTGAGACTGGGTAGGAGCTGGGGTGCAGTGTACAAGCTGCTCTCAATATATTTAAATGTAAACTGTGTAGCCAGCAGCTGGTACAGATCCCCAGGAAGCTTTGTGTGCTGCACCTTTCTGACATGTAAACACAAAGCTCTATAAAAGCAGATGAAAAGACTAAACATGGATGCATGGCATGCCAGAAATAAAGGCTCCCATACACTGTTAGAGAAAACTAGAGAGAATGTGATGATATCAGAGCTATCAGGTTAAGTTTGTTTTCTTCATGGAGACCTCTCCTTTTAAAGTTAATTATATCCCAAAGCAGTAAATATTTCTTGGTAATGTGCATAATGCCAGGTTCTCATACACTAAAGCTTTCAACAAAGTGTGCTCTAAATTCTGCTAATATAGAAATAACTGGGTCATATTTATCCTTGTCATAGGAATAACTATATCCTCTTCTTCTCCACTCCTCACAATAAAAATATATTCTTCACTTCCAAGGATGAAAACCTTAATGATATGTTTTAGGAGCCCAGCAAACCATCTTCAATCAGTAAAGTGACTCTGATGGAAATGTAAGCAGCAAAGATAGATCCAGATTAATATTAATGTCCTGTGCATGATTGTATATGTTTTTAAATTATGATGGGAGAAAATTTATTTCAGAATTGAATTTGACAGGCATCAAGAACACAACAGATACAAATCAAATCTTCACTACTTACTAGACAAATATATGTAAATATTAGGGATGTGCAGACTATAAGCTGTTGGCCTCATTGAGGCACTTTGCCAGATAAAGATGTGTTCCACCATCTCAAGAAACAGTTGAGTCTGTGCCTCCATCAGCTGACCCATCTTGCAAGTAGCAGCTTCTGCACTTGCAGCAAAGGCTCCGTTGCTGAGCAAAGCACCCACACACCAGATTAGAAGGCACATGCTAACTCCCAAGACACTTCCAAGGAGTGCTTTGTTTCAATCATCAATAAAGCAAGGTGTCCCTTCCAAGAGCTGCACAGCCTTAACAGATATGAGGTTCAGAACAAAATGTTGAGAAGGATAAGGAGAAAGAGAAGGCATCAGATCATTTAACACTTTATTTAACTTACTTTTACCAAGTGATAACCTAACACATAAGATCCATAATAATCTTTGCATCTTTATTAGATTTATTATTCACAAACAAATAAAGTAATCTTCTTTTTATTTTCACAGAGCTTTTTATTTTCCCCAATCTGTATTTGGCTGCTAAAATCTTTTCAAGATCCCCATAACTTTAATTAAAAATGCACTGGGGACATCTTCTTCTCCAAACAAACTATGTACCAGTAAACTATCTTGTACCAATGGAGAACCCAGAAAGCAAACTAAAATGCTGGCTGTCATGCTTTCTATATATCTTGTGCATCATTTGTCTGGTGTGTAACCTTGTACCTTGAAACTGTTCTATGCATTCTATTTTTATGCCTATTCCAACAATACCAAGAAACTGGTTAGAAAATACACTCTCAGAGGAGTCCCAAGATTTGGCAGCTGGACCTCAATTGAAAAGCACCCACCATCAGAGGCTTCACCAGGAGAGGACTGGTTTAGCTTCACAGACTATGTAAAATGAGATGCTTCTTATGTTATACTGTATAATAAACTTCCATTATTATCCTTCCTTCCCAGCACAGAATCTCTAGTATACGATTATTTTTCATACCAATCTTCATGATGTTTGCATCTGCATTCCTGAAATGTGATGCAATGCCTACTTGTTTGCTATACATTTAAAAATTCTGTAATAAAAAGATGAATCAGAAAAAATGTAATAAATGTATTATAAGTTCTCATGGGTCAGAGTCTAGTGAACTGGGTAATCAATTTGTTTTTAAGGTAGCATAAAACACTCAGGTGTTTCTGAAGTTTCTAATGGCTACTTAAAAAACATTTGTGGCTGAAATAGTTCTTTCCTTAAAGAAATATCTCACATTGACTCCTCCCAACCTTCGGACTCATATCATGCCTGGATAATCCATGAGGGCAATGGGAATTGTTTTTTTAAAAAAAATTCAAGACATCTGGAGGAAGTAAGATTGGTAAAAGTGTAAGTGGAGATTATGGAGGAAGAATGAACAGTCATCCTCATCCTTGTGTGAAAATGAGAGACTTGCACAAACACAAGGGCATCTCTATTTTTATCACTGAAATGTTGGAGGCTATTTTATCATTGTCTTCCTGTTTCAAAATTGTCCTTGAGCCTAGCTTGACCCCAGTGCATTAGATGATGCAGCAATTAACTGCCTGAGAGTTGGGCGTATGTGTGTGCTTATCTGTCCAAGAACTGCAAAGCTGAAATAAAACTGTTAAAACTGGGGTATGACAATCTGCCATAAAGCAGTGTTATTAAGAACTTTCAGCTCATTACTCAGAAGCCATCCCAAGTCAACTTTCTAGATATATGCTTTGGAAAGCAATATCTCATCATCTTTACAAGAATCTGAAGTCCATTCTTATGTCTTTCATCACTTGTGGGAAATATTATGCACGGCAAGGCAATCTGTTATCTCTTCTTATTTTCCTGTGTGTAAATTTATCTCTCCATCTCAGCCTTTTTATGAGCCCAGCTGATAACAGAGAAATGCACATCTCATCTTAGACCTAACCTCATTTTTCTCTTCCTCAGTCACTTCCCCTTTTTTAATCAGTGTTGATACTGAGTGACTCAGTCAATAACATTATCCCTTTGGTTCTTCAAGCAGTCATCTATAGTAGGCTTTTCAACCTTTTCACCGATTCTACCACTTTTAGGACATGGCAATATTCGAGTACCACCTATCAAGGTGTCAAAAACTTGATGACCAAAAAAAGGAAAAAGGTGATAAAGTACAGGTAGTCCACGACTTACAAAAATCTGCTTAGTAACTGTTCAAAGTTACAATGGCACTGAAGTGACTTCTGACCATTTTTCACACTTATGACTGTTGCAGCATCCCCAGGGTCATGCGATTTATATTTGGATGCTTGGATTTATATTTGATTCATATTTATGATGGTCACAGTGTTCCAGGGTCATGTGATCCCCTATTTCAACCTTTTGACAAGCAAAGTCAATGGCAGGGCTGCTGGTGGCCAAGTGCTAAGGCAGGACTTCCTTCAGACCCTCCCTCCCTTTCATTCCAATATCCTTCCCCTCCTCTCTTCCTTCCTGTTTCCCTCCCTCCCTCCTTCCCTGCCTCTCTCTTTCTCATTTCCATCTCCTTCCTTCTGAAGGAAGAATTTGAAAAATCCGCATACAGTATTTTCCCTCTTCCATATATTTATCAAACAAGCAAAAGCCTCCAGAGACAGAAAAGACAAGCTGCTAAGGGAACTAGTTTAAAAAGGCACATTCCCCTTTAAGAATTAGCTACTGGCTAGAAAGGAAAGTTAAGGAGCTGGCAGTCAGCACTTAGTTAAGGCAGCCTCCCCAAATAGCTCCATTCATAAGTAAATGAATGCTACAGGCAAAATCCATTCAGGACAAAAATATTTCAAAATCTCTTGCAGCAATAATAATAATAATAATAATAATAATAATAATAATAATAATAATAATAATAATAATAATAATAACAACAACAACAACAACAACAACAACAATGACAACAACAACAATAACAACAACAACAACAACAACAATAATAATAATGATGATGTTGGAAGGGACCCTGGAGGTCATCTAGTTCAACCCCCTGCTCAGGCAGGAAACCCTGTACCATTTCAGACAAATGGCTGTCCAGTCTTTTCTTAAAAACTTCCAGTGTTGGAGCATTCACCGCTTCTGGAGGCAGGTTGTTCCAATGGTTAATTGTTCTAATTGTCAGGAAGTTTCTCCTTAGTTCTAGGTTGCTTCTCTCCTTGACTAGTTTCCATCCATTGCTTCTTGTCCTGTTTTCAGGTGCTTTGGAGAATAGTTTGATTCCCTCTTCTTTCTAGCAGCCCCTGAGATATTGAAAGACTGCTATTCTGTCACCCCTCGCCCTTCTCTCCATTAAACTAAAGGTAAAGGTAAAGGTTCCCCCGCACATGCGTGCTAGTCGTTTCCGACTCTAGGGGCCGGTGCTCATCTCCGTTTCATAGCCGAAGAGCCAGCGTTTGTCCGAGGACGTCTCCGTGGTCATGTGGCCGGCATGACTAGACACCAAAGGCGCACGGAACGCTGTTACCTTCCCACTGTAGTGGTCCCTATTTTTCTACTTGCATTTTTACGTGCTTTCGAACTGCTAGGTGGGCAGAAGCTGGGACGAGTAACAGGTGTACCCAATTCCAGCAGCCATTCCTTATATGTTTTAGCCTCCAGTCCCCCAATCATCTTTGTTGCTCTTCTCTGTACTCTTTCTAGAATCTCAACATCTTTTTTACATCGTGGTGACCAAAACTGGATGCAGTATTCCAAGTGTGGCCTTACCAAGGCATTGTAAAGTGGTATTAATACTTCATGTGATCTTGATTCTATCCCTCTGTTAATGCAGCCTAGCACTGTGTTGGCTTTTTTGGCAGCTGCAGCACACTGCTGCATCATATTGAAGTGATTGTCCACTAGGACTCTGAGATCCCTCTCACAGTTACTATTATTGGGCAAGGTACCACCTATAATATACCTGTACATTTAGATATTGTTGCTTAAATGTAGAACCTTACTTTTTTCACCACTGCATTTCATTTTGTTATATAGTACCCAGTGTTCAAGTCTGTCCAGATTTTCTTGTACCTTAAGCTGATCTTCTGGAGTATTGGCTATTTCTGCCAGCTTGGTGTTGTCTGCAAATTTGATGAGTTACCCATCTATCCCCTCGTCCAAATCATTGATGAAGATGTTGAAGAGCACTGGGCCCAGAACAGAGCCCTTGGGGCACCATACTACACACTTCCCTCCATGTAGATGTGGTTCCATTGAGGACCACATGCTGAGTACAGCTGGTCAGCCAGCTACGAATCCATCTGGTGGTGATGCTGTCTAACCCACATTTTTCTATCTTATCAAGTAGTAGGTTGTGATCTACTTTATCAAATGCCTTACTGAAGTCCAAGTAAATTATATCCACAGAATTCCTCTGGTCCACTAATTTTGTCACTTGGTCAAAGAATGCAATAAGATTTGTCTGGCATGATCTGTTTCTGACAAACCTATGTTGGCTTTTAGTAATGACTTTGTTTGCCTCTAGATGTTCGCTGATTTGTTGTTTTATTATATTTTTCCAGAATGTTCCCAGGTATTGAGGTCAGGCTGATAGGTCTGTAGTTTCCTGGATCTATTTTTCCCCTTTTTAATCTTAATCTTTAATCTTTAATCTTAACCAACTGATATATGATTTCCCAATCATATCCTGCTTTCTTGGCTAGTTCTGCACTGCCTTGTTCCAAGTGATTTGTATTCAGAATAGAGCACCATTCATGCTATCATGCTATAAGAAGGAAAATAAGTTTCAATCATCCTTTTGTCCAAACATATTGGAAAGTCACAGCAAAGAATATGCTTTCCATTCCACCCAATATATAACTGAGTTTCTTTACAGTGTTGCCACTTATATCTGTTTATCCATTTTGATTTTCTTACCTGTATATATTGATACCAAAGGCGAACGATCCATTTGATGACCTTTATTTTGGGCAACCAGGAATTCAAGGGAAATTGAATGATATCATGATCATACAAGTGGCTAAAGCTGAGTTTGTGTGGCTGGATTTTTTTTTTATCTTAGCATGCTAATGACTTTTGTTGGTCTGCTTTTTATTTTAAGCAAACATCACAGGATACTAAAAACATTTAATCTGTAAAATAAAATGGGGTGGGGGATGGGATAGAAATCAATAGTGGTGGATTGACTTATCTAAGATTACAACTCAATAACCTTGCACATTTTTTTCTATGCTGGCTGCTCTCTCTAACAGAAATATACTTCCTCTTTGGCAGTTAAAAATGCAGAACCAATAAATAAATTTACTTAGACCTTGTTCCTCTTTCATGGCAATATGCTAAATCAGATGCCTGAGGGGGCTGCCGCTCTCTATGGGTGTGGGGTGTGTGATGTGGTATATCTGGGGATAAAAGCAAAGCAGGCAAGTCAGAATCCTTCTTTCTGATAGAGGAATCATCTCCCTGAAAACACCAATTTAAGAACATTTTCTCCTCCCAAATATCCAAGAGGATATCACTAAAACCCATTTGATGTCCATATCAGTTCATTTCCTTCAAGATGCTCTAAAAAAAGAAAATAATAATAATAATGTTTGATAGCTTTACTTTGCACTGCCCAGCTACATTAAGATAACAGTAAACCACATTCTTATGGCTGTCATAGCAT
Organism: Vipera berus; assembly: GCF_964194415.1. NCBI lineage: Eukaryota > Metazoa > Chordata > Lepidosauria > Squamata > Viperidae > Vipera > Vipera berus. The sequence goes on from NC_138202.1 coordinate 329,994,403, forward strand.
TTAGCTCTGTAAGATTTATTTTGTGAGTAATTGACCAAGATATGCAAGGTGCAAAAGAGAGTGAAGGAGGGAGGACTGTTACCTGTGTGTGTCTGACTCTCACCATTTGGCTCTAACAACCTGGTGCAATTACTGGGATACCCAGACTACTTTGTATCATTGCTACAGAGAATTGCTGGACCTGCACTGGCGACCCTTGCCAATCTCAGCTACTGCCATTGGGACTGCTGAGATCTGCCATCCACCTATACAGTTTCCTTTCCTCCCCACCAACCAGCCTTCCTCTTTCCCCTTTTCTCAGCCTGTCATCCATCTTCCTAAAATGACAGCAGGCAGATGTTAGCCTTTGCAAAGATCAAATGAAATCTATGGCTTTAGGGCTGTTCACCACAGAGCAGCATGCCTTGCACCAGAAGCTGGGCACCAACAGTCACCTGCTCTGCATCAGCCGGCCTGGAATCAATTTGGCAGCCATCACCATCTTCTCTGCACAGGCAACAGGGAACCCTGAAAATAGATTCTGACAAACTTTTCATGCTTTTTGGCTCTTCAAAAGAGCAGCTTCTGGATGGGACAGAAGTTTTGCTTTAAAACCAAAACCAAAACCAGCTCAACTGAAACTCTAAAGAAGATGCCTTCTGGTTCCCTCTTTTTTAAAAAAAAAATTAAACATTTTTCTCTGCATTGGATACCACAGACCTCTGGAAAAATATAAGGGTTAATTTGAGTTTAATCTTTCTGGATCTTATATGTTCAGGTCCCTGAATGGGGCTAGAAAAATGGAAGGGGAAAACAGAATTGACTCTGCACATAAATATGCTACATGAGTCTTTGTCTCGTGCAATTTTTTTCACATAGATATCTGGGCATATTTATCCCCAGTAGAAATGTTTAACTAATCTGGTAAATGTCAAACCATATGGTACATGTTGTAAGGATTTTGTCAGTCCTTTTCTCTTTTCCTTGTCCCCTTTAACTGTTTCTGAATTTCTCTTCAGTTACTCTGTCTTTTAGACCACGTAAATGCCTTTTGAAAATAATTTTCTCCTGGACTTAGAGAGATGATGGGTACTGTAGTCCCATTTTTTTATTTATAAACAACAGATCTGGGTTGATGCATAAACAAAATATCTAGTACTGGGCCATTAGAAGAATTTAAGAGTATTCTGTGCCACATCAAAAGCAACTCTAGTCTCTGTGATGTCACAGCATCAGCAGCATCGGAAAACCAAGACAGGTATACAGTACTTGATTTTAAAAAGCAGTGTTTCTTTTACAACACTTTGAAGTGTGTTAGGGTGGCAAATATCTGTAGCTCGGGTGTAGGATGAGGGTGGAGAGTTTAGCGGGTGTCAGTGTTAATGTTTCTCTGTTTGTAAGGGCTCCGTGTGGTCAGTAGGTCTTGTGATGGGGAGGTCATGTCAGGTGAGGGTCTTGTGATGTGTCTTGTGATGCGTCTTGTGAGGGCTCAAGGTCGACTTTGAAGTATTCTAGCTCTTGAACTCAAAATATCCATGGTTTCTACTTCCACTTGTTCAGTGTAGATTGTGGCTCCAGAATCTAATCTAATCTAATCTAATCTAATCTAATCTAATCTAATCTAATCTAATCTAATCTATCCAAGATCAATATAGTATGCCTGTCCATGCCACCAGTGTGACATTCAGCGGCTAACAGAAATTAAAATAGAACATAAATAGAACATTATAAGCCTTGGTGGCCCAGTGGTTAGAATGTAGTATTGCAGGCTAACTCTGCCCACAGCTAGAAGTTCGATCCTGGCTCAAGGTTGACTCTTGCTGACTGTAAACTGCTCAGAGAGCACTGTAAAGCACTTTGGAGAGGTATATAAGCCTAAGTGCTATTGCTATTGCTATAAAAATAATGTTTATTTTTTTAAAAAAATACAGTTCCCAGCTAACTAATACAAAGTGGCTCCCAAATATCCCATTCATCAAAGGTGTGGGATTAATCTCTCTCCTGACCCCCATGTCTATAAAAACAAGTACAACTTCAAAGTTTTCTGAAAGGTAAGCAGAGTGGGGCCAGTCAAAACTCAGACATATATGTTCTAGAGAGCAGGTGCAGCTGTAGAAAAAGCTCCCTCCCTGGTCCTACAAGATGACAATCTGTAGTAGATGGGACCTGGATTAAGCCCTTCTTTCCAACCTAATGAGATCCAGGTCTTGTTCCATGCAGCCTTTTATGGTAAAAACTAGGACCTTGAATTGCACCGAAAACCAAACTTGGAAGTTAGTGAACCTCACAAAGCAAAGGTATAACATGGAAAGGATAGATATGCCCAAAATATCCATGCTACTTTATTCTGAACCAAATGAAGCTTCTGAATGTTCTTCAAGGGTAGCCCCATTTTACAGTATTTTACAATAGTATTTTTCAAACTTGGCATATTTAAATGACAGAAACAGAATAACTGAGTTGGAAGGAACCTTGGAGGTTTTCTACTCCAACCCCCTGCTCAGGCAGGAAACCCTAAACCATTTCAGACAAATGGTTGTCCAATCTCTTCTTAAAAACTTCCAGTGTTGGAGCACCCACAACTTCTGGAAGCAAATCATTCCACTGATTAATTGTTCTGTCAGGAAATTTCTTCATTTAATGTCTAATTTCTCCATTTAATGTTCTCTATTTAATGTTGGCTGGGGAATTCTGGGAATTGAAGTTCATCTATCTTAAAGTTATGAAGTTTGGCAAACACTTCTGTACAGCCACCTAGTTTCAGGTGCAAAAGGGGGAGCAATTCTTGTATATTTCAGTCCTGATCACACGCTTGGGTTATTATACTCCCAGGATAAACAGCAAGATTAGTTGCCAACATAGCCTGGATTAAACAGAGCTACATTACCCTACCTTAGCATAGCAACAAACCAGCATGATAAGAGCTGGTTGCAAAACTCTGACATGTTATCATTTCAGTTTTATTGTTTGCTTTCTCTTTTATAGAGAAGCAGAAGGGGAGGCATCTTTGTTTTACAGTCAGCTCTTCTTGCAGCAACTGCTCCTTTTTGTTGTACTGAGGCACTAACCATTCATTTCCCCCTTCTTTTGTATATTTTGTATATACAGAGGGGAATGGAATATTTATTGCTCAGGCAAATATGGCAGCAATAATTTAAAGCCTCCCCTCTTCTTCTATTAGTCAGTTGGAGAGGCCATTGATGGACTTATGTTCCCTGCACATTCCCCAGATTTTGAGGTGAGCAGAAAATAAGACAGTTATAGGTTGGCATTAGTAGGGTAAGGAGTGAAACAAAGGAAGAGGTTCCATTAATCACTATTTTGACACAAATGTGTAAGGAATATCCAGTACAGTCTACAAGCCAAAAGGGAGCTACTGTATACTGAACAGAAGCTGTCCAACAAAGCAAACAGAAGCAAGTTCTGCATAATCTTTTCCCCAGTTTAGGGTGCCTCTGTGTAATTTGGCAAAGAAATTGTTAATGACTCTGAGAAAAAAATAAGATAGTATTAGGACAAACATTTCTAAAATACTTGAAATATTAAAGTGCATGAGTAAGAAAACATATGTGAAAAAATATGCAGCTCTGCTACACATTCAGGGTAATTATCTTGAATATTCCCCATTTTACGTAAAACAAATATATGGTGAACTAGAATGTTCTTTTGTTGTGGCATGCTGTGTTGTTTTTGCTGCAACAAAACTAACAAAAGATGTGTAAGACAAATCTGTAGATGTAAGGCAGAAAATGGTGAGTGTATCTTGCACTTAAGGCCATCATGATGAATTCATAACAAGGATGAGATTCAAGCTGTTAAAGTAACCTTTTCTAATGCCCTCCAATTGTGTTGAATATCAAATTCTAGAATTCCTAAAGTCATTCTGATTGGGAATAATAGTATTCAGGGTCCAACAGACCTTGAGGAATCAAGTTGGGAAAGATTCACTAAAAGGTTTAAAGCAGTGACTCTTGGCAGCTAGCAAGAGGTTCTAACTGAACTGAATGCCAAGTCTGTGCAGGAGGTGTGAAGGTTGTTAGTTCAGGGTCACCATACTAGCTGTGAGAAGTTGAAAGCAAATTGTGGCCTGACAATTGTAGATGAAAAGCCAAGTCAGTAATGGAATATATTTTTATAAATATTAACATCATCTCCTGAATTGCACTGAAAGGTATTAGAGTAAGCCCTGAATATTGCTAGTCCACCTGGCAGCCATTCATAGCATTATTCCTCCTCCACTGCCCTGTTTGGTAATGAAATCATGTGACCTTCTTCAAACAGTGACCTTTTCTGTGGGCAGGGCTATTCTCCTCAGGTGGGACACTTAAAAGAGATGGCAATGTCTGACTCAGTTTCAAGGTGTCCAGGTTGGATATATATATATATAACTATTTGAAATTTCCCTCCACGACATAGAGGGCAATTTACAATAAACCATTGGGTCAGGGTTTAGGCAGATGCTTATTCATGCTTTAGTTACAAGACCTATCTGTTTTGCCTGTTTTGCCTGTGGAAATCTCTATATTTAGACATTTGTAAATAGCAAGTCAAATATTTGGCTGCCTTCCACTTCAGAGAGAAAACACAGAATGGCAATTGAGGCCTCTGAAACAGTAAATATTTCCTACAAAGTGGGGACATGGTGAGTACAGTATATGCTCGTGTGCAGCACATAAATATGGCTGGGTCAGACAAAGTGTATCTTACTCGTCTTGCTCAATGGTCTTCTTTCACATCAGTTGTCATTGTCCACTAGAACAGCACAGGACTTCAGCAGCATAGATTTCCAACGCATCTTTGGGTGGTGGTGGGGAGGTGTCAGTCTGAGAAGAAATTATGGATCTTCTAGCCCTGAAGGTCATGGTTCTTCTCCTGATGCTTCACCACTACTACTTAAGGAAATATCTGAGAATTTCCCCTTCCTCTGAAGCAACACAGTGAAATTCTTCACCAATTTCTCTCAGCCCAATTTCAAAAGGCCATTTGTGCCCAACTTCATTAAAAACAAAGGGCCTGATTAGGTAGAATGCAAAACATTCTGGGGTCTGTCATAGTTTTGTTTTCATAATCCCATTGTGTGTGGCACCCATCCAAGAATTTGTACTTCTGAGATGCCAACGGCAGCCAAGGAGATCCAATCAAGCATGACCCTCCAATATTACTAAATTGTTGGGATAGGATGGATGAGGTACAATTAGGAAAGCTCCTGATTTATCTATGGTAAATATACATATACATATATTATGGACAACACCATTTCAGACTTTGCTGATGTGGGATGTACTTGGTTGAAATTTCCATTTAGAAAGGGGTGGGGAGTTTCCAAATATTTTTGTTTAAAATTGTCCAATTAAATACTAAAAATAATGGCTAATGCTGAGAAAGAAGTGTTCTGCCTGTAGGGATTAACTGACAGACTCTATGGGTCTCTCTCTCTCTCTCTCTCTCTCTCTCTCTCTCTCTCTCTCTCTCTCTCTCTCTCTCTCTCTCTCTCTCTCTCTCTCTCTCTCTCTCTCTCTCTCTCTCTCTCTCTCTCTCTCTCACACACACACACACACACACACACACACACACACACAGACACACTTAGCTATGGTTATCTGTGTGTGTGTGTGTATATGTATATATATATATACTGCTCAAAAAAATAAAGGGAACACAAGATAAGACATCCTAGTATTAAATACAGTACATTGTGTTGTTTAAGTGTTCCCTTTATATATATATATATATATATTCATCAGTCAGCCATACCCTTCTGAGATTCGAACCTGGGCTGATTGCACATTAGGCAGTTGTTTTAACCTCTAGGCCACAAGCTCTTTCTCACTTTGTTAGCTGAGAAGCAAGGGAGATATGTTTTTAAATGCTTGTTAACTATTTAGATTACCTTGCTAGCCCCCAAACATGGGACAAATCTTATTTCCTGTTTCGGCCTAACCGAAGGCCATCCACAGACAGTAGTCACAACAGTGACAGCTCATAAAGCCCTAAATGGCGAGGGTCTGGGATATCTGAGGGAACACCGCTGCCAGCATCAAGCTCCCTTCGTCCAGTGTGCTCCCACAGGGAGGGTCTTCTCAGGGTGCCGCCGGTTAAAGATTGCCGGCGGGTAACACCCAGGGGTAAGGCCTTCTCAGTGGGCGCGCCTGCCCTTTGGAACCAGCTGCCCGCGGAACTTAGGACTGCCCCCGACCTCCGTTCATTCCCCCGGGACCTGAAGACCTGGCTCTTCGAGCTCTCTGGCCCAGGCTGAGAATTTTTAATTTTTAATTTTAACTGGGGTTTTTATTTTCTCTCAGGGTTTCATTTAATCTTTTTTAAATTGTTTTAACTTTTGTATTGATTTTCTTTTAAACATCCTGTAAACCGCCCTGAGTCCTTCGGGAAAGGGCGGTATATAAATCTAAATAAATAAATAAAATAAATAAATATTTGGGTAATTTTTTTAGATTTTTTAGATTTAGATTTAATCTAAAAAATTTACACAAATATGAGCTGTCACTGTTGTGACTACTGCCTGTGCATGGCCTTCGGTTAGGCCAAAAGAGGAAATAAGATTTGTCCCATGTTTGGGGCCTAGCAAGGTAATCTAAATAGTTAACAAGCATATGTGTGTGTGTGTGTGTGTGTGTGTGTGTGTTTTCTGAGGTTTTCGTGGGTGTTTGTATGTAGATCTTTGGTCATTCGGGTTTTTCCCCACGTAGAGTTGAAGGTATAAGAGCAACGTTTTGACGAAATCTCATCCGTCATCCTCAGCTGGTGGCTTCAGCTTCGTTCTTCTGGGAGAAGTGTGTGGTAGTGGCTGTTTGTTCCTCTTTTTTAAACTGCCAGAGGGGGTGTGTTCTGTGGGTGGAGGTGTGCTCTGATTGGGTGGGGGGTTAGCTGTGTTCTGATTGGGTGGGAGTGTGTTTTGAATGGGGGCTGTGTTCTGATTGGATGGGGATGTGTTTTGAGTGGAAGGGCTGGTGTCAGCTGCCAGCCTTAGACCTGAACTGGTGAGTTGTGCTGCTTTTGTTCGGCTTCGTGTTTGTGGTGGTGCTATGTTTTTATAGTGGGTGTCAGTTTGCTTATTGTGTGGTTTGGAGGGGTTTAAAGTGGCTGATGTTGCAGCTGTAGTTAGGTTTCTGTTTTGTGGTTGTGTGTTGTTATCGTTGTGGGTTCGGATTTGCTTTTTGAATGGTTGTGTGGTGGTGATGTCATGTGATGTTATCATGAGTTTGGGTCTGGTATCATTCTTGGTGGTTGGGACTCGTCTGTCAATCAAGGCGGGTTTCCAAATGGCTGGTAGGCGAGAGGTATCATCTCGTTTGTTCATGCTGTGGGGGCGTTTTTCTATCTCAATGGCTTCTCTGATTATTCTGTTGTTAAAATGTTCAATTTTGGCGATAGTTTTGGTTTTTTTAAAATCAATTTCATGTCCCGTGGCTTTAAAGTGTTGGAACGGGGATGAAGTTTGTTCTCCCTTTCTGAGTGAGTTCCTGTGCTCTTCAATGCGTGCACTTATTCTTCTGTTGGTCTGTCCGATGTATGTGGTGGGGCAGGTGGTGCATGGGATTTCATATACTCCTTGGTTTTCTAACCCAATTATGTCTTTGGGGTTTCTTAGGATGGTGGATATTTTTCTGTCTGTGTAGAATGCTGTTTTGATGTTGTGTTTTTGGAGGATCTTGCTGATTCTGTCTGTGGTCCCTTTTAAGTATGGGAGGAGGGCTTTGCCATTTTCTTGTTCTCTGTCTTGGGTTTTTGTGGGTGTCTCTCTTCGGATTAAATTGGTAATCATGTTTCTTTGGAATCCGTTGGCTGTTAGTACATTAGTGAGTGTGTGTAGTTCGGTTTTTAGGTGTTGTTCGTCAGCTAGGTGTTTTGTTCTGGAGATGAGTGTCTTGGCTACGGAGTTGATCTGTGCTGGGTGGTGGTGTGAGAGTGCGTTCAGATAGCGGTTTGTGTGTGTTTTTTTATGGTAGATAGTGTGTCCTAGGGAGCCATTGGATTTCTTGTAGACTAAGACATCAAGGAAGGGAAGTTGATTGTTAGATTCTGTTTCCATGGTGAATTGTATTTTGGGGTGTAGGCTATTGAGGTGTGTGAGGAAGTCATCCAGTTTTTCTTTGCCGTGTGGCCAGATTACGAAGGTGTCATCTACGTATCTGAGCCAGAGTTTGGGTTTGTGGTTGGATTTTTCTAGAGCGAGGGTTTCAAAGTGTTCCATGTAGAGGTTTGCGATGACAGGTGAAAGGGGTGATCCCATGGGTGCTCCTTCCATTTGTTTGTATCTTTGTCCATTGTAGATGAAGTATGTGTTAGATAGGCAGTGGTTGGTCAGATCTAGGATGTGTTTTGGGGGGTTGTATTTATTTAGGATAGCTGTCAAGGCTTCTTTGATTGGCACTTGGGTGAAGAGGGATATGACATCGAAGCTCACAAGTAGGTCACAGGGCTGTAAGTTTAGTTTACTTATGATCTCTATGAATTGGAATAAGTTTTGTACGTGTGAGGTGATGGAATTTGCATAAGGCTGTAGTTGTTTGGCAAGAAATTTGGCTAGATTTTGTAGAGGTGAGCCTATGGAGCTGACTATGGGTCTGAGTGGGGTTCCTTCTTTGTGTATCTTGGGCAGACCATAGAGCTTAGGACATCTGGATGATTTTTCTCTGGGAATGATTGTTTGCTGGATCTCTTCACTGATGGGGGTGGCTTTTATTTTGGATTTTGTGGTTTTTTCCAGGTAGGTGGTGGTCCTCAAGACAGATCCCAAATTTCTTGCCAAACAACTACAGCCTTACGCAAATTCCATCACCTCACACCTACAAAACTCATTCCAATTCATAGAGATCATAAGTATAGAGATCATAAGTATATATATATGTTTGAAATGTTTGTTAAGCATTCAGAATACACTTGCTTGGTCCCAGACACGGGACAAATCTTATTTCCTGTTTCAGCCTAGCTCAAGGCCATTTACAGGCAGTAGCCACAGTAGTGGCAGCTCATATTTGTGTAATTTTTTTGGCTTGCTAACAAATATATATGGAAGTTCTCAATCATCCAGGTCATATATATATATATATATACACACACACACACACACTAATTCACATAAATCCACACAAAAACATATATTCACATAAGCTCATATTTGTAAACTAGTCTAGGGGAAGGTTGACAGCTTATTTTCCCATTGTGCTCCCCCCCCCATGGAAAACAAGGTCAGGACCATAGACAAACTTTGTTACTGAAGCAAGTTTCAGCTGGTGTACGGGACTGAGAGAGACTGCTTTGGGGAAATATTTTAAACCCTCCACTGGGCCTCTTGACAGCACACGTTCAGAGGCCATGGCTTTTTATGCAGGCAGACAACTGCAACCGTCAATAATATCTGGACACAGTACACATGCCTACCGGGCCCTACACAACTGTCTTCTCCCCAGCTGCCCACTGTGCCTCAAAGGCTCTCTAGGGGTTAATACATGCTATTCCCAAAGTTCAGAAAAGGGACAATAAAGAAGAAACAGCAGGAATTTCTGCATGTTAATAGTCTGGCTTCTCCTGACCAGCCCAAAAACGAATGCTTGGTACAGTAAATTGTCCTTGTCAGCTTAGCTCAAATGATGGTATGCTTTATTTCTACACATGCCTTGACTCTGTCCATTGAATTTATGTCCAGAAAATAAACACTTCCAGACGGCAATAAAGCATTCGCTCCTATCACATTGGCAGAAACGGAGTCCCAGTATTTGTGCCGGGAAACTTGTACAGCCTGCAATCTTGACAGCTGGTCTTCTGGTTGTTTCTTGCACCTTTTTCTCACAGTGGCATAATACAAACCCAGACACATCATGCCATGCTACTCTCTAGAATGCAGAGACGTATTTTTTTTAAAAAAAAATGTAGATTTCATTGGTTATCAGGTTCCATCTCCCAAAATCATGACTACAAAATGTGGGAAGATGCTAACAAGAGGACACCCTAAAGAAGTACAAAAGATGTGGTCAATCGGAAATGCTTTGGAGTCCAACACAGTATTATTATTCTGAGTCCATCCAATGGAATTGACTGGGGAGGAGGCTTGTTTGCCTATCATGATACAAACGAAAACCTGTAGGACTTTGTAAAACTTCTAAGGAGTATTTGATCTGATTAATCATCCCATTGAAAGAATGTTGAAATTGATTCAAAGGTCAAATCAAGTAACTCCAAACTGCAAATGTTGCTGTAGCTTTCCCTTCATATATGAACCAGCTAAGAGGTGTGATGATACAGAATGAGCATCCAAGATATGCGTCTTATCATCTTTACAAATTTTGCCTGTTTGAGTGTTTGAGGAATGCTGCTCCACTGGTTATCTCTTTCTTTTTCTGTTTGAATTTGGTTAAGCAGGTTTGCTAGAAGGAAAAGGAAGAAAAATGAAATTCAGTTTTGTTTGGGGTTTTTTTTTAAACTACGATTTGCCATTTCTTATCTGATCCTCTCCTTTCCCCCCAAATAATCTTTTTATCCTTAGCTTTATTAACTCTCAATCTATTTGTCTGGCCTGTAGTATTATGTCCATTGGACTTTATGATCTTCAGGTCTTTCTACCCTCTTTCTCATCCTCCTTCATTCCCCTTCTTTCTTCTCTATTCACTCAAAAAACAAATAAATCATGGAAGCTTTTTTTTTCCCCTGCAACTTGTCTTTTCTTTCATACTAAATGAGTGTATTTTTTGTGAGTTTAAAATATTGCTTATCCTTTGTTTATTCTATATAATATAAAGACTATTTATATAACATTCTCCCATATATATTTTTTTTAAAAAAGGCTGTGCAACTAGCCCACACAGTATTTGTTATATACTGGGTTTGTTGCTTGATTGACGAGACGAGGCAAATGAGTTCAGCAAGAATCATTCTTTATGGCTTACAGGAACTGACCTGAGAAACAGGGCTGCGAATGCAGCTATTTATACCCTGGCCTCTAGGTGGTGGCCAATAGGTTTAAAGCAACCTATTGTTGCCCTAGAAGCAGCCAATGGCGGCGCTGGAGACGGGTTGTCTGAGGAGCTGGGAGTCGTTAGCCAGCTTCCCTGCTTAAACAACCTTCCAGCAATTAATGTGATACCCTTTAGTAAGACAAAACCCAATACATTACCCCCCTCCCCCTAGAATGTACACACATTATAATAACAAAAGGAATGATTACAGCAATTACAAGGTTTACAGAGATACAAAAGTACTATCCAAAAAAATGCACGTCTTTCCGTATTTTGCTAATACAAAGGCTCTCCTGACTAGAAGCGATTCAATGACACATACAACATTATAGCTCAGTTATTTTTGAACAAAATCCTGTAAATATGCAGGAGGCTTGCAAACTCTTGTGGAATGCCTGGGAGAGCCAGGCAGTGTTGTGATTCAGGGTCAGCCTGTGGGTTCGGCAGCCGGGTCGGATGACTCGGATGACTCAGACGAGGGGGAGGAGGAGGGTGTTGAAGACGAACTTGCTGATGATGGCTTGGAGGCTTCGCAGAGCCCCCAGCCAGGCCCCTCTTACTTGGTGGAGACTCAGCTGCGCGAGCCCGACAGTGCGGATGAAGAGGACCCACAGCTGGCCCTGTTCAAGGACGCCCGACGCAGGAGGCAGTCAAGTAGGAGCAAGCAGAGAAAGGCTGTGGGACTTCTCGGAAGGAGGCACAGGGAGGCCACGCCCTGAACTCTTATAAAGGGAGTGTTTGGGGGAGGGCTGGTTGCTGAAAGCAACCACTCCGTTTGAGGATCAAAGCTCCGGTATCTTGTTTCATGTTTTGTTGTTTGTTTGTGTAATAAACTTGGCAGATGTTTTCCAGCCTCAGACGTTTTCCAGCCTCTGCCGTTTGTACAGGGGTTGCCTTTCTGCAAGGCCGGTAGCAGGCTGGTACAGAACAGGCAGTCCCTGGTTCACCAGCTTGCCCGCTGGGTTGGGTAGACCAGGGTCCATAAGTTAAAGCGAGTCTGGCTGACTTGGAATTCTATGGCTGGCCATTCCAGGTCGGCCCACCCCAGAGTCTAATCCTTCTGTAGAGTTAGCACAGCAGCTGTAGTGTTCTGGTTGACTTTCTCCATCAGGGCCCCCATGTTGCACTCCTCGGCTTTGCCCCTCTATGACCACCTCCCTGTTGCTTTGACTGCTTGGGACCTCAGAGCATGTGGATTGTTCAGCCTGGCTGCCATGGATAGGACCTGGGATGAAGTCCTCGCTTTGTGGCCGTTCTGGAAAATGCTTTCTAAGCTGATTGATGTGGCGACGAATGACTTGCCTGCCTTCTAGGTCCACTTTGTATGAGAGAAGGCCTGACATTTTGGTGATTTTTCCTAGCACCCACAAGTTCCCATGCCCATAGTTCTGGGCCCACACCCTGTCACCCACTTGCAACCCCCTCGGGGGTCTTGGGCGAGAGGCCTCTGCTGCCACCCAGTCTGGGTGCAACCTGTCCAGTTTCGTGATTTGTTGCCTCCCCCAGTGCAGCTCTGCTGGGGTTTTGCCCATTGCCATGCAGGGTGTGGAATGTTGGCAGAACAAAAAGTCAGCCAGTCTGTGGTGCCAGTCCCCAGTCACTATGTACTTCAGTGATACTTTCATGGTGTGCACAATTCATTCGGCTTGCCCATTACTAGATGGGTGAAATGGAGCTGATGTTGCATGCCTAATGAGGTTTGCCCTCAGGAAAGCCTGAAATTCTGCCCCAGTGAATTGGGCCCCATTATCAGACACTACGACGTCCGGTAGCCCGTGCATTGCAAAGAGTTTCCTAAGCACCTGGATGGTCCTAGCAGTAGTCATATTTTTGATTGGTATAACTTCCAGCCATTTAGAGTGGCTGTCAACCACTATAAGAAATAGCTGTCCCTGAAAGGGCCCAGTGAAGTCTATATGAATCCTCTACCAGGGTGTGTGTGTCTCCTCCCATCTATGGACCGGAGTGTGGGGCATTTCAGGCCTAGACTGCTGACACATGTAACACCCGTGTGCTTGAGCTTCAATGGTTTTATCTAATCCTGGCCACCATAAATAGCTTCGTGCCAAAGCTTTCATGTGAACAATACCTGGATGGCCTTCATGAAGCGATTGCAATACCCTATCCCTTAATGAGGTGGGAACAATGACCCACTTGCAACCCCCTCGGGGGTCTTGGGCGAGAGGCCTCTGCTGCCACCCGGTCTGGGTGCAACCTGTCCAGTTTCGTGATTTGTCGCCTCCCTCAGCGCAGCTCTGCTAGGCTTTTGCCCATTGCCGTGCATGGTGTGTAATGTTGGCAGAGCAAAAGGTCAACCCTTGTGAGCTGAGAGCTCATGTCTCCTTGTGTAGCTCTGGAACTCAGGTCCAGGGCTTTTCTCTGGCCACCCCATGCAGACCCAAGATAGCTCTCTGCTTAGAGTCTTGTCTATCGCCGTTTCTGCAGCTATGTCCCCCGCGTGGAGGGGAAACTCCGGCAAGTCCTGAATGGACAAAACACAGGCTGCTGGGGCCAGATCTGGCTCGATTTGAGGCAGTGGAAGCCTGCTCAGGCCATCTGCATGGCCCATATCCTTGCCGGGTTTGTGAATTAGTTTAAAACTGTATGCCGATAAAAAATGGACCATCTTAACATTCTAGGGGATAAGATGTGGGGTGTCTGTCTGTCTGTAGTGAATAACCCCAATAGCAGTTTATGGTCTGTGAAGACCGTGAAGTCCCTGCCATACAAGTAGTTGTAGAATTTCTTTACTCCCGCTACTATGGCCAATGCCTCCTTATCAATTTGTGCATAATTACGCTCTGTGGAGGACAGTGTCCTGGAATAAAAAGCAATTGGGACTTGAGTCCCATCATTCTCCAAGTGACTTAGGACAGCCCCTACCCCATATGGGGACGCGTCACATGCAAGGCATACCAGCATCAATTCCTTAAATTGAGTGATCGTTGAACTGTCAGACAGTAGAGCCTTCAATTCCTGAAAGCTGCTAGTCCACTTCCATGCAGTATTTTTGTCCAAGAGCTGGTGTAACAGCTCTGCCATGGCAGCCTTGTTAGGAAGGAACGCAAGGTAAAAATTTAGGAGGCCTAGGAATGACTGAAGCTCTCCCTTCAATTTGGGGCTTGGTGCCATCTGAATGGCTTTCACTTTTGACTCAGCAGGGTAGATGTCGTCAGCACTGATACAGAAACCCAAGAACTCAGTTGAAGGGACTCCAATACTACATTTATTATTTTTAAGCTTGAGGCCTGCTTTACACAGCCTTTGAAGGACGGTTCTGAGCCTCCTTGCCAGCACCTCAGTGGACTCACCGGTGATGAGCTCATCATCAAAATAGGGGCAAACCCCCGTAATGCCCTTGAGCATTCGCTCCATAATGCCTTGAAAAATGCCAGGGGCTAGGCTGACCCCAAATTGCAGGCATTTTACTTTAAATGCCCCCCTGTGGGTTAAAATTGTCTGTGATGTGGCTGTGGCCTCGTCTACATGAAGCCGTTGGTAGGCCTGAGCCAAATCTAATTTTGCAAAAATTGTACCACCTTGCAAGGACGCCAGGATGTGGCTTACTGCTGGTACTGGGTATGCATGCTGTTTGAGTGCATGATTAATTGTGCATTTGTAATCGGCACAGATTCTGACCTCCCCATTGGCTTTTACTGGCATGACGATTGGAGTCTCCCATTCACCCCATCTATGGGCTGAAGTACACCCTGTTCTATGAGTTTATCTAAATCAGTGTCTATCTTGTGTTTAAGAGCAAATGGAACTCTATGAGGTTTAATCCTGACTGGCACTACCGTAGGATCTAGTTTAAATGTTATTAGTGGGCCCGTGTATGTCCCCAGACCTGAGTCAAACACATCTGCAAATTCCTTGCATACAGTCACTAGAGTCGCGACTTGTGTCCGGTTGATCCCAGTTACTTGGATGCCTAGTGCATCAAACCAATCAAGCCCGATCAGGCTCGTTCGCTGACCCCCTACTACGACAACATCCAGGTGCCCAGAAAACCCCTTAAATTTGATGGCCAGTGTGGCCTCACCCTTGACTGTGACTCTGGCATTCTGGAAGTCGGTCAGTATAATGTCAGATGGCCTCAGCTTGGCCCATCTCTTGCTGTGATTGCAGACGAATTTAAATGTCTCAAGTGATATAATGGATACAGCTGAGCCCGTGTCCAGCTCCATCTTGCAAGGGACCCCTTGCAGTTCCACCTGAAGTCTAAACTTTGGCTTAATAGGACGACGAGCTCCCGTGTGGCAAATGCATATACGGCTGAAGCAAAACCCTACGCTATACTGCCCCAGGGCCCTGGTACCTCTCCTAATCAGAATGTCTGACTGGTGATTCAATTGCCGGTCTCTCTGGCGACCTCTGCAGATGGACGCGATGTGGACGGTCTTCCCACAGGCCCGGCACGTGGCTGTCCAGAATCTACAGTCCATGCATTGGTGGCAGCCACCACACCCTGGGCACCTAAGGAAGGGTGTAAGTTGCCCCTTGTTGCTTGTTGCTGTGATGCTGTTGGCCATTGTGCCTTTGTAGCTTGTCAACTTCTGTGTTGTCTTCAGGGTCTTCCGTGTGTTCGGCATCCTCGTGGTGGATGGCTTCCTCGTGCTGTGCTGTTTTGGCAGACCGCATGGCTCATACGGCCTCATCAGTGGCTTCATCCGCCATGATCTCTTTCAGCACGTCTGGGAACGACAGAGTCTTTTTGGTGAAGAGTTTTTGCTGTAACTCTCAATTTCGGAGACCGCAGATAAGCCAGTCTTGGAGCCTCTCCTCTACGTCAGAGAACTGGCACAGGCGTGCAGCCTGCCTCAATGCCGCGATGAATTCAGACACTGTTTCACCTTGTTGCTGAACCCTCTGTTCGAATGCATGGCACCAAGTGATTACCGACAGCTTGGGCTGGAAATGGTCGCCGAGCCATTTCTTCAAGTCCGTGAACGTTACAGACTCCAATGGCATTGGCGCAAATAAGTTCTCTGCGATGTTGAACGTGGCTGGGCCACACACACACACAGGAGCGTAGCGGCCTTCAGGCCATCCTCGGCGACTTGATTCATGTGTAGATAGTTCTCGACCCTGGATAGATACAAAGGCCATCTTTCTGGGTGAGCTATATCAAATTCTTCCAGCTTTCCGACCTTTACCATTTCTGCTGGTCTTTGCGGCTGGGGCTTGACATCTTCTTATCCTGCTTCTCCATATGCCCAGGGACTGGTCCTCTGGGCATGTGGTCGCTAGCATGGCTGTGCTAGGCTGACCATGGGGGGGGAATTGCTTTTCCCACCAGGCGCGTTTGGCCTCTCCTCTAGTGACTTTCAGCTCTGTTGGAGAAGCAGAATCCCACCTTCATTGCCAATGTTATATACTGGGTTCGTTGCTCGATTGACAAGACGAGGCAAGTGAGTTCAGCAAGAATCATTCTTTATTGCCTACAGCAGACATGTCAAACACAAGGCCCGGGGGCTGAATTCAGCCCGTGAAGTGGTTTCATGTGGCCTGCGAACCCATCCTGGAAACAGTGAGGGAATGGCCTCCGCTGCCTTGGCCCTGGCCCAGGCCGGCTGGGAGTCAATGTACAATTTTGTGGTAGACATCTATGCTGAAAGGCATTCAGTCTTAGCTCCACAAGGCCATCTGGAAACGGCGAGGGACCAGCCCCTGCCATGTTGGCCCCGCCCACTGGGTGTGTGCTGGGGAGGTATCACCCTTTGTGAGGAATGAAGAAATGCACCATTGCTTGGAAGTGGGCAGGCTAGGGGCTGGGCAGCGTTGCGCTTCTCTTCAGATTCATGCCACCCAGCTCAGCCTCTCAGCACTGTGAGGAGAGCACCCTGCTGCCTGCCAAAACTGGAGGTTGGGCAGCATTGCACAAGTAACATTGACTCTCATGCTGCTCATCACATCCCCTCCCCCAGAGCCCACCAAGCCGGATATGTGAAATAGGTGAGGGCCATGTGCCGGCCACTTCCAGGCGATGGTGCATTTTCTTCATTCCTCACGAAGGATGACACTTCACCAGCTGCATTTCTTGCCTGTTTTTCTCCCTCCCTCATCTCAAATATTTTCCCACTACTCTTAGGAAGGAAGGAAGGAAGGAAGGAAGGAAGGAAGAAAGGGAGGAAGGAAGGAAGGAAAGAAGGAAGGAAGGAAGGAAGGAAGGAAGGAAGGAAGGAAGGAAGGAAGGAAGGAAGGAAGGAAGGGAGGGAGGGGAGGGTCTGAGGGAAGTCCTGCCTTAGTCCTTCCCTGCTGCCCTTTCACCATCCCCTTGCCCCCTCTTCCTAGCCTATCCTGGGGTGTCTCCCATCCTATTGCTAAGGAACCTTAGCAATTAAAGGCATGAAATAAGAAAAAAGGAGTACAGTTAAATCCACTGTAAGTTACTATGGCTATATTTCTCTCTATTCTCTCCTCTCTACTATTTCCTTTTTGATTGTTAGAATTTGTTCATTTTTTATTTTTTACTTTAAAAAAACATAGTACAATTGTTGGAAAAAATGTTTAATTTAGGGGAAAATGAATACCAAGTGCACATTTTAGGAGAAAATGCATATAGAATTCAAGTGTTTCATGCTTAAAAATAGCACAGAAAATGTGATGCAATAGACTTGGGGGCTATATTGGCATCTTTGGAATTTTGAGACAATGTGGATGTATAATTTATTCAAAATTAATGTCTTAAAGTATCCTTTCACAAAATAATTGCCACAAGGGCTGAATAAGTTAGAAAACACTGACTTACTGGAATGTTAGCAGCCAGCTAATATTAGACCTTCCCATTTAATCCTGTCTACCTGTGTCCTGGGGTGGTAGGGTGTAAGCAACCACATTCAAAATAAAGCAATTCAGATACACTCTTGAAAATATACACATGCTGAAGACAACCATTTTGGAGCATGATAGATTCTAAGTGATAAAATTATTTTTTTGAAAAATATGAAAATCAAGTGGAAGGGGGTGCCAGCAAAGTGTCTGCAGGCACATAGTACCTTCAGGAGCTATGCTAAGACCCCAGATATATTTATGATAAAACACATGACAGTAAACATGGAGCAAAAACAAACCAATGGCACACACCCAACTGCTAATGAACACTGTCTTTTAAATAAGAAACAAATTTTGAAAGAGAAGACCTCTATCTATATTAGTTTTAAAAAGCAAAGCAAAGCTACCATGATTTGAAATTACGTAACAAATGGAATTAATTCTTTGTTCATCATGGCCTGCTTTGAGCTTCCCAAAGCATCATGTGGCTGTATGCAAAAATGATAGACTATTCTAGTTCTGTCCACCATCCAATTCTCTAGATCAAGGGTGTCAAACTGCCGGCCTGTGGGCCGGATGCGTAATGCAGAAGCTGCACCCACCCTATTGCTGGCCATGGCAAAACCATCCCGATACGTTGTGCGACGTCATGTGACATCCCAAGTTTGACATTTCTGCTCTAGACGATAAATAAAACAATAATACAGTTCCCATTATTTTCAGCTAGTGTGACCCATGAACAAGGTAATCATGTTGAGAAGGGAATTTAGGAAATGAAAACCTGTTTTTGCTTTTTCAAGAGAGTTTTCAGTCATGATTGCTTTCCACTTGTTACAATGCATTGAAATCAGGTTTGCACACTTCATATAATCTCTGTATTAAATGACAGATGCTATTTTAAATGAAAATGATGCTGATTGTATTGCTCAACATAGAAACTCACATAAACAGTATAACATTTTATGAAAAGAAACACTGACGTTTCTCTCCAAGCTAAATGTGCTGATTACCTGAATTTTGTGCAAGACAAGATGATCTAGGTTTTAGATGCCTCCTAAAAATTGTTGACTTAAGATTAGTGGCTTGGGAAGAAATATGTCCATGGCAGCAGACAGAATCAAAATATATTCAATACAATATTTTGCTGTTTGCTTTGGGCTTGATGTTGTTAAGAAAAGCTCTGATGCTGAGCACACACCCATCCAGGTGCTGCTGATAGCACCACAGTGTTTGCTTGCTTCAGTCTCTCCCCCGCCCCCTCAAATTCCCCAAATAACAAAATTATCTCTGATTACTGTCCAAAATTTCTATTTGTAGCATACTGATGATCCCAGAAAAGGGAAAGAACTTTCTTTTAGTCTGATGTTCACCATTTCCTGATTATTTGGAAACTCTTTTATTCCCTAAAGATGACCCTGTAAAAGGCTGCTTATAGAACCGCTGGGATCTCAAACCATAATTAGATTCTGATGTACATAACTGGATTTTCTTGACATGGAGACAAATATAAAGAATAAAAGAAGATTCAAAGCATTGCTGCAAATAGAAAAACAGAATAATAGCATTGAGAGGGACCTGGGAGGTCTTCTAGTCCAACCCCCTGCTCAAGGAGGAGACCCAATACCATTTCAGACAAATGGTTGTCCAGTCTCTTTTTGAAAGCATCCAGTGATGCAGCACCCACAGATTCTGGAGCCAAACTGTTCCCCTGGTTAACTATTCTCACTGTCAGCAAATTTTTCCTTAGTTCTAGGTTGTATCTCTCCTTGATAGGTTTTGTCTCATACTTAATTGGTTTGGTCCAATTCAAGTACTCTTTTACCTAAATTCTTTTTTTTTATACTCTGCAAGTATAGTTCAGTTTTTGGAAGAACTACAGAGTCCTGTTACCCTGCACAAAAGTTATTTTCCTATTTCTGGAAAAGCAGGTTCTGGAAGGGATAAATCTATTAAAAAGTATGAAGCTCTTCTTTGAAGGGATTCTCCCTCCCCCCACCCCTTATCCCAGAAGCTATATTTAAATTACAGAGAAGGATCGACTGATTTTTCTCAGATATTCATTATGGGTAGTCAGAAAAGCCCTTACAGTTTTCTGAGCTACAGCAACAACAGTGTAATATGGTAATTCATGAAACAAACTTCATACATTTTTAAGGAACACTCCAAAATGGCTTTGAAGTTGTTCAAATATCTTGTAATGGCAATGGGGGTGTTTGGTGTCTAAAGGCCTTCCTTCTTTCCTTCCTTTAATAAAAAAACCTAAAACGTACGCTAGATGATAGAACCATAAGATGGATTCATAATTGTCTGAATAGCCTCACCCAAAGAATGCTCATCAATGGCTCCACATCAAGCTGTAGAACAGGGATTTTCTTAACATGAATTCAAAATGAAATCAAGAGATCTGAGGAGAGAAACTGCAGGAGGGATGATTATTGTCTTCCACAACTATCATAAAGAAGACATTGCAGAACTGATTAAAGTTATTCCAGAAGACATTTAAATTACAAGGAAGTTGAATTTGGTTGGATGTCAGCAAAACAATTCTTAACAGAGCAGCTGATTAATCAAGAGGTTGTGAAGGTGTTTAAAGAGATCTATTTGGCTATCTGCCAGGAATGCTGTAGTTGTGGATACTTCAACTAGGGCGGTTAGATAAATTCCAAGGTCTTTTCCAAAGTTTGCATTTTATGATTCCGCATGTTCAAATAAATAGATCATACAATGGCTTAGTATTCATGCTATATCCCACAAATTAGCACCCAAATCTGTTTTGGCCAAACCCAGTATCTTGAATAATTTGTACAATCAATGCAAAAGTATTTGAAGGTGTCATGTTGTTTATCCCTGAGTAATTATTTTCACCCAGTATGCATACTGCATGATCGCACATGCATTGCCTTTATCTATTATTTCTTCATGTCATCTTCCTTTTTCCATTCTCTGTTGTCGATTAACTTTTTATTTCATGTATTTTTTTCTTCTGCCTAAAACTATATTCAACGATATCAACACAGAGACCAGAGGACAAGCAAACTGGAAAACTATGACTACTTTAGCAGAATTAAAGAAAAGTTACAAAACTGAAGACTGAATACACAAAGTAGTCACAATTTGCAAAAGAATTATGGATTCATTTATTAAGCGTCTCTGCCTGACCAATTTAACCTGGCAGGGTTGGAATGGCCTGGGTTCCCTTGATTCAATAGTATGGTATATTTCTTTGATTAATTGAAGCATTGACCATATTGAAGCATGAGCATCAGCTACAATAAGATACAATAAAATGAGATAAAATAGAGTAAAAAGCAATAAAATAGACTAAAATATAAAATAAAAATAATATTTTTTATTTATTTAAAAATAATAAATAAAAATTAAAGTGCAAGATAAAATAATATAAGGTAAAGTCAAATGGAAAGATATAGAATAAAATTACTTTTAAATTAGCACTGATGATGTTACCTAGTTTGGTAATAAAATGTCTGCAAGAAAACCATCAAGCTCGAGAGAACCAAGGAGCCCATGGACCTTAAAGTTGAAAATCAGTGTATGTTTAAGTGAATTCGTCACCTTTGCATGTGATGCCATTGATTAAACAATGCCACTTATCAGGCCCCTACTTTCTCTGTAGCAGCACCTGACTTCTGAAATGAGGTTCCTCTCTAAATGCAAATGTCTCCAATCCGATTGGTGTTTCAAAGGGCCTTTAGGATCTGTATCTTCACCCAGGCCTTTGTGGAGGATGACTTATGCCTGTTTCTTCCTTTCTGTTCCTGTCTAGATTTATTTGTTTATTGTTTTTTGCCATTGTTATTCTTTCATTTTGTGCTATTTTTGTATTGGGGGGTTGTTCTTTCTTTTTATTGAACTGGCTGACTTAACTTACTTGATTAAAGAAAAGACAATATCTACATTTATTGCTAACTAAAACCCCATATAGACCTTTTGCATGAAACAGAAGAAAATGCAGTTACGATCTATGGTTCTACTGATCAGGGAAAAAGAAGGATAATAGATACAAGTGAGCATTTTTGTAGTCAAAAAGTAGATTACTTTGTGACCATAATTGTAAAGGAAATGAGGAACTTCTTTTTATCATTTCTACTCATTTCTTTTTTCTCTCCTTGTTCTGCATTAGTTTCTATTAGTTTTTAGAATAAGAATTAGAATTATTTATTGGCCAAGTGTGAGATTGGACACACAAGGAATTTGTCTCCAGTGCATAAGCTTTCAATGTACATACAAGCAACAAGTGATAAATTATGATCATAATCATAAGATACAACACTCAGTGATAGTCATAGGATACTAAATAAGCAATCAACATAAATCATACTAGGATACTAAATAAAACAATTAATAGAAATTGTAAGATACAAGCAACAAAGTTATAGTCATAAGAAGATAAAGAAATAGGTAATAAGAAAGATGAGAAGGGTAGCACTAATACAACCCTATTAGGTAGTTTGACAGTGTTGTGGGAATTAGTTGTTAAGCAGAGTGATGACGGGGGGAAAAACTGTTAGTTTTTATATTTTGTTTTAAAATTTTAATTGTGTGTGTGTGTGTGTTTGCATACACGGTCCTTTACAAAGACTAAGAGGATATATTTCTGTCCCAAGAAGCATAAAAGCTACAGTTACCCTCAGGAGAGACACAAGAGAAATGGGAGAAAGTGAAGACAGCATGAAATAAAAGGTAACATATATTTATTTCATAGACATGGTTTCTAATCCCACCTTAGCTATGAAAGCCTATGGGTGACCTTGGGCCAATCATTCTTCCTCAGTCCAACCCACCTCATATGATTGTTGTTGTGGGGAAAAGAGGAAGAGGAAGGTGAGTTGGATATGTTCACCACCTTGAGTTATTTGTAACAAAAATAAAGGTGGGATAAAAATTAATAAATTAAGTATTACATACAAATTAAAGAATATGCCAAAATCTTCCTAGCAAAATTGGGGATTGAAGCAAATAATAAATCTAGACTTGGCTAGATATATTTCTGGTTGGGCAATCTCAAGAAATCCAGGAAGGGTTAGAACAAAGAATATAGAATAATAGAGTTGGAATGGACCTTAGAGGTCTTCTAGTCCAACCCCACGTTCAAGCAGGAGACATTGTACCATTCTAGACAAATAGCTGTCCACTCCCAACATGTAACACCACTACAAATCATAAGAATTAAAAATTACAATATATATGAAGAAATGCTCATTGGAAAATAAATAAATAAATAAATAAATAAATAAATAAATAAATAAATAAATAAATAAATAAATAAATAAATAATAAATATAAGGCTGTCTTTTGAACCTGAGGCGCAGACCAAAAGACACTCCAGTCATCCCAATTTGGCCCTTCTCCAGTCTGGAGAATCTGTGCTGTGGATAACATTATGATAGATTTCACCCTTTTTTACAATCTTCATCTCTGATAGCCAAATTAAGGTGGTAATGTGGCTCCAGCACCCTTAAAATGTTCCTTTTTTGTTACCACACAAAGGTTGGTCTTAGCAGCCAAAGAGGGCAACGTATCCCTATTCAGCTGTCCATCCAGCTGCAATCCTACCCAGAGAAATAAAGAGATAAATCCTTGTGCTGGCCCTTTTCTTTACATTCCCAGTTTCTTCCCCCCTCTATTGTTGCTATAATCTTAGGCTGGTTTGGATGTCACAGCAGAACTAGGACTGTCATCTCCAGACGGCTATTCTTTTAGCTATGCCATGAATGACACTTTAGTCCTGTGTTAATTGCCCTGCTAGAGGCTCGGCTATCAGCCAGACCCTGTCTCAGATTTACTGATTGAAGACGTGATCAGAGTGAGTGAGCAAGCAAGGAAGGGTCGGGACTCAGCAGGGCCAAGTTCAAGGGCGCCGACTGGTACAGACGCATAAACAAGGGAATGGTATGTAAGCAATAAAGACATAAAGGTTGTGATCAAGGCTAGCCATACAATAAACAGCTGTGATAAGCCGGTTTGTTTATAGATAAAGGCTGCAATCCTACATGCCAGCTATTCACTTCTAAGACTCCGTGCTTTTTCTGTTACACATTTATCCATGCAGTCAAGAAATGTTTGGTTCTGTTTTTTGTTTTGTTTTGTTGCTGCTTTCGCTGTTTTAACCAGGATATAGTTAGCACCTTAACATTTTGTCAAAATAGCTTCATTGATACTTGATTTTAATTTTATTTTAAGAACTCAGCTTCGGAAATTTTAAATCATTCTGTAAACTAGATTTTTCTTTTTTAAAAAGGAACAAATAGATCAAAAAGTATCTATCTATCTATCATCTACATTTATATCTAGAGAGCAAGAGAGAGAGAGACAGGCAGACAGGCATGGAAATAGAAAGAGAGTTAGTTATGTATCTCTTCATCAGTCATATTTCTACTGAGATATTCATTAGCAAGGAAACCAGCTAATAAATGCTGGCAGGTAAAATAAAAATTATTTTAGCATTTTAAAAAAGCACCCAACATCTTGCCTAAGCCTTACCTACTGCATCTCATTCTCTGCTTATATATGTATATGCCAGGCAATAATTGCAATAAGATGTGGTAATACCACTAAGATCCATGGACAGACCAACCACCTCATTCGGATTTGTGCTGCATAGGAAGAATAGAAGGAGAAATAATATTTTTCCTCTCTTTCTTGATTTAGCTTTTATTTGTTCTTAACACACAAACACACAGAGAGACACATAATCATGAGTTAGAAATGGTGGCATATGTAGAAATTGGACTTGGGAGCACACAGAGGCAGACTCTTCCTTTTAAGATTTCCATCAAGTCATGAAAGGGGCTTTGAAGGGGTTTCAGAAGTGGACTT
This sequence comes from Vipera berus, assembly GCF_964194415.1. Classification (NCBI taxonomy): domain Eukaryota; kingdom Metazoa; phylum Chordata; class Lepidosauria; order Squamata; family Viperidae; genus Vipera; species Vipera berus. The sequence continues at coordinate 330,018,966 of NC_138202.1, forward strand.
TTTCCTGTCTTTGGATGGGAATAACTGAACCTTCACAATTATCTCCTGGAAGTCATTTGCCTTTTTCAGCCAAACTTTATGCCTCTATATGCCTATTCAGAAAAATATAATGTACAATATAAGCTAACTACTTTTGGATACAAATAGCATATCATAAAGCACCTAATGAGAAATCTTTCCTGATACATTTTAATTTTAATTATAGAGATTAAAAATAAATAGAGTTTTGAAAATATTATATTATGTCTACAATGGTACAGTCCACTCAGCAGAAACTTAGCAGTTTAGTTTCACCTCATTTAGCTATATATGTACATAAGATCTTAACTAGAAAAATATTTTCTTCAATTAGCTAAAGTACATAGAGAGAGAAGGAAAGTGTGTGTGTGAGAGAGATTCACATGGAGAAACACTTCATTTATTTTGGCTTATTATTTTTAGGATATATTCTCTAAATTAAACAGAACTGAATACTACACATTTCTAACATTGAAACAAGTCATGTTGAGTTAAAAGACATCTATCTCATTCTGTAATCCAGCCAAATTTAAATTCTTATTGATTTCTTGGGTAAATTAAGTACATCTTTAAATTATTCCAAAAGTAATCTATTTATGTTTCAATAGTAATTTTATTAAAAATTAGAACTGCAAAGATAAAAACTAACACGAACTAAATAAATAAAAGAAAAAAAGAAAAAAGCAAATGTGTAGAAGATAAAAAATAGAAATAAAAACAGAAATGAAAGAAAAAAATAGGAATATAGTAAAAAAATAAAAAAATTACTTCAATCACAAGTATAAACAATTTAGTTACTTATCACCTTCTCTTAAAACAAAACAAATTATCTCTTCTTCCAATATCCTATTTCTTATCTACAAAAATATCCTTGAAGTCCTATTGTTTTAGTCCTGATTAAAAAGTCCATTAAGCATTACCAGAGATAACAACACATTTTTAAAAAAACTTAATCAAATAAACCAACTTTATATTCCTTTTACTTTTAACAATGTTGATCTTTAGTTCATTCAAATGTCCTAGACCTTGATGTATTTTCATTTTAAGTTGTCTCATAAAATTCATAAACATAAAATATGTTTACAAGTATTCCTTATTTAGTGACTGCCTTGTATAGCAACAGTTTGCAGTCATGACAATGATGAAAAAATAACTTTAAGTGGAGAAAATAATTTTAACCACCCAATTGGTAAAACAGACATTCAAGACTTGTTGCAATGAGCAGGGTTGTTTCTCCTCCATTCCCATATAGCAGGGGTGTCAAACTGCCAGCCAGTGGGCTGGATGCATCATGCCAAAACAGCGCCCACCCATTGCCAGCAATGGGAAAAAAAGTCACAATACATCGTGACACATCACATGACGTCGCAAGTTTGACACCCCTGCCATATAGGATGTGTTGGAATTATCCAGCCACAGATTAACCAGGGTATGAGTGGCCAAGAGCACGTTCTTTCATTCTGATACTTTTCTTGTGAACAGGTGAGCTGCTTTCTTCCCAGCTACTGTAACTAAGAAATGTGCAGGTGGTTGTTTTCCAAACATTAACTGAAACTTTATTAGGATTAGAAAAGATTACACTTTCCTGAATTGCCTTTTCTCAATCCTCACCACACCCTATTGTATAAACTGCCATTCTATGGAACATTTTTAAGTTTCCTAGTCATTTCCACTGCAATTTCTTGAACCTGCTGCCACTGTCCCTCAGATAGGCAGGTGTGAGTCTCTCCTTTTGAAGTTGGGTCCCAGAGTTCAGTTGGGCCTATTGGTTACCTACCTGTCTCCCAGCTGCGTGTCATCAGCCCTGCCCAAGCTCCTTGACATCTTGCCCGGGTTGGCAATTGAGTTCCCCAGGCTTATAGTTCTGGGGGATTTCAATTTGCCTTCTGTGGGTGAGGCGTCTGAGTTGGCTCAGGAGTTCATGGCTTCCATGATGGCCATGGACCTGACTCAAATAATTCAAGACCCGACCCATAATGGAGGTCACACACTCGACCTGGTTTTTATCTCTGGGCAGTGGATTAATGATCTGGGTAGGGGAGATTTAACCATCCAACCCCTGTCATGGTCCGATCATTTCCTTCTCCGGCTAGACTTTCAGTACATCACCCCCCGCCGCTGGGAGGCGGAACCGACCAGGTGGTTCCGCCCCAGGCGCCTGATGGACCCTAAGAGGTTCCAGACGGAGCTTGGGACATTTCCTGCTTCCCTTGCCCCACGACTCTACTGAGGCCCTAGTGGTAGCCTGGGAGAGGGCTGCTGCCGGGGCCTTGGATCGAGTCATGCCTTTGCCGCCTCTGACCCAGTGCAGATCCCGGGTAGCCCCCTGGTTTACCGAAGGACTCCGAGAGATGAAGCACCGGAAAAGATGCCTTGAGAGCTGTTGGAGGTCCAGCAGATCCGAATCTGATCAAACATGGCTAAGAACTTGTCTTAAGTCTTACCTAGTGGTGATGGAAGCGGCAAAGCATGTTTACTTTTCTGCTCTCATTGTATCCGCAGATAACCGCCCAGCCACCATGTTTAGAGTGACCCGCTCACTGCTTAATCAGTGACCGAGGGATGACCCCTTGCAGGGTAGGGCTGAGGAATTTGTACAGTATCTGCAGGACAAAATCGCTCAGATCTGGACTTGTTTGGACTCTGACTGGGTGGAATCCGACAGAGTGGAGAGGGCAGGTCTTGGTCATACCATTTGGGGTGAGTTTGACCCTGTGACTTTGGATGATGTGGACGGGATTATGCGTAAGCTGAGCACTGCAACTTGTTTATTGGACCCATGTCCCTCCTGGCTGGTTTCGGCTGCTGGGGAGGTGACAGGGGGCTGGCTCCAGGCAGTTGTCAATGCTTCTTTGATGGAGGGTGTCTTCCCCTCTGCTTTAAAAGAGGCAGTGGTAAGGCCCCTCCTCAAGAAGCCTGCTCTGGACCCAGCCTCGTTGAATAACTATCGTCCTGTCTCCAACCTTTGCTTTGTAGCGAAGGTTGTTGAGAGTGTTCTGGCGCATCAGCTTCCGCAATTCCTGGACGAAGCGGACTATCTGGACCCGTACCAGTCCGGTTTCAGACCTGGTTACAGCATGGAAATGGCATTGGTCGCACTGGTAGATGATCTCTGGCGAGCCCGGGACAGGGGTTGCTCTTCTGTCCTGGTCCTACTTGACCTCTCACCGGCTTTTGATACCATCGACCATGGTATCCTGCTGCAACAGCTCAAGGGGTTGGGAGTGGGAGGCACTGTTTTATGGTGGTTCTCCTCCTACCTCTTGGGCTGTTCACAGTTTGTAGTGGCAGGGGGGCAGAGATCTACCCTGAGGCCCCTTTTTTGTGGGGTTCCTCAGGGGTCAGTTCTCTCCCCCCTCCTGTTCAACATCTATATGAAGCTGCTGGGTGAGATCATCCATGGCTTTGGGGTGAGGTATCACCAATATGCCAATGATACCCAGTTGTTTATCTCCACTCTGAGCCAACCCAGTGATGCCCTTGACGTGATGTCCTGGTGCCTGGGGGCGGTGCAAGTCTGGATGGGAAGGAACAGGCTCAGGCTGAACCCCTCCATGACCGAGTGGCTGTGGATATCGGCATCTCGTACTGTCCAGCAGGTTCCATCTCTTTTTATGGGGGGGAGTTATTGCCCCTCTCAGAAAGGGCCCACAACTTGGGTGTCCTCCTTGATTCACAGCTTAATTTGGAAGGCCATCAGGCTGCCGTGACCAGGGGGGCTTTTGCACAGCTTCGCCTGGTACGCCAGTTGTGCCCCTTTTTGGACCGAGATGCCTTATGCACGGTCACCCATGCCCTTGTCACTTCCCGCCTGGATTACTGCAATGCTCTCTACATGGGGCTGCCCTTGAAGTACACCCGGAGGCTTCAACTGGTGCAAAATGCGGCCACGCGGGTGCTTATGGGAGTATCTTGATACTCCCATGTTACACCACTCCTGCACGAGCTGCATTGGCTTCCGGTTGCCCTCCAGGTGCGATTGAAGGTGCTGGTAATTACCTTTAAAGCCCTACATGGCTTAGGCCCAGGGTACTTGCAAGACCACCTGCTGCCATTGTCAACCTCCCATCGCCCAGTTCGCTCCCACAGAGTCAGCCTCCTCAGGGTTCCATCGGCCAGGCAATGCCGGCTGGCGACCCCCAGGGGGAGAGCCTTCTCTGTGGGTGCGCTGACCCTCTGGAATGAACTGCCTCCAGAGCTGCGGAAGGCCCCTCATCTTCGATCCTTCCGCTGTGACCTGAAGACATGGCTGTTCCAACAAGCGGGCCTGGACTGATCATGGTTTTTAAATTTGGTTTTTATTGGCTTAAATTGTCCTTTATTTCTCTATTTTATTTAATTCTTTTTTAATCTTTGTATTCTATGTTTTTTTAATTTTTTTATTGTTGTGAGCCGCCCTGAGTCCTTAGGGAGAAGGGCGGCATATAAATTTAATAAATAAATAAATAAATAAATAAATAAAATAAATTTTGTCTAAATCTTTCTTAATGGATGGTACCCAGCACTGCAGACAGAATCACAATAGGAAGTGGCGGTGTAGCTTCTACAATGCTGTTGATACTTTTTTTCCCCCACTCTGTTTTCTTTCACTTTCATTATATTGAGTTGGGAAGTCTTTGGTAACACCTCTCCTGAGCACAGGATCCCTGAGCCCAGTTCAGATTCTTGAGGGGAAGGGAGCTGACTATCATAGCCTTTATTCTGAATCAATTCCACTCCAGCCTGGTTCTATCCTAAGAAATACATGACAAGAATTTCTTCATACTCAGCAAAGAGTTTGTTTGTCAAAAACTCCAGAAAACACCTCTCTTAGTATTTAACTTTAAATTATTGTATAACTTTATTTTCTTATCCAATTTAAAATTTGGCTGTTTAAAGAAATGAAGCATTCCCTTCAGTTTGAAAACATGTGTCTTGTACAATAAAATTAATGATCAGGAGGAATTTCATATTTATGAAGTTTGCCTATAATAACCATTTACTAAGGAGCCATAATAACCATTACAGTCTATACATTTAAACTCAGCCTAGAAGCAATATATAGAAATGTCTGGAAAATGATGGGTTGTTTTTCTTTTTTTTCTTTTTGTTGCTTCCCTGCCAAGTGCTTTTGAGCAGCTAAGCAATTTGCATCTAATCGCAAAGTGTTTTTTAATCAGTCGGATCAATTTGTGAAGAATTGGTACATTAGGTGCAGCCATATAGCTGGGATCCTTACAAGTGGAGGTTTAGAAGTAATTGCTCTCTGATCCAATGAGCAGTGTACTAGTAAAGAAGTTTGTATTCTATTAAGAGTTAATAAGTGACCAAGAGCTCATCTAATACACTGTCAGGGTTCATTATCTTTACAGGTTCTATGCTATTTTTTTCTTGTTGCCTTTTGCTCTGCCCTTCTTTCTACATATGGAAAACCTATATCAAGATGGTTGTCATGGCAATCGACAGATTTGCATGTGTCTTATCTGTCTATTTAAATACCTTCTTATGGTTTATAACTACCATAATACAGCCCTCCAGTCTTGCTCATTGCTAATTTAAAGCTAGCCTAATGTGTCTGAGGTCAGCGATACCATCTAAAGGATGTTGTCTAGACAACTCTGAAGCCACTGTCCATGGGGTAATTGTTTTATGCAAATTTTTTCCTACATTCAGTAGTGACATGTTCATCCATGGTTCATGCTATCAAATCTATATTAGGGAGCCTATGCAGAGAATTCCAAATCATGTGCCTGTGTAGCAGTGTCTGCTTGCTACTAAATTAAGAGGCTGCATTTTGTAAGGAGAGATCTAGAATTAGTCTTCTGATCAGATCAATAATACACAATTCACAAACTGCTGATGGACTTATAGCAGCGGCATGACATGAAACAGTGCCAAATATTTTGTGTGTATTTTTCTCTTTTGCAAATTCATTTGCCTATCTTTATTAAACCATATTTCAAGCCAATGTTTCATCAGCCTGAAATCAGTAATTATTTTTCATGGGCAACAAAATATTTAGATGTTTTCAGCTTTCTTTATATATGCATTATGTTAACGACACGGTTGAATGTAAAGATAGTCTTTTTTAATGGATAATTCAAAATTTTTACACTGACTAGGGCTAGGATTAGATACATGTAAAATATGTCAAATGTGAAATGTTTGATTCTGGAGAGGAAGCAGCCATAAAATATAAACTGGAACTCAATGTATCCAGAGAAAAATAAGAAATTATTTCAATAAATACTTCCTTAATTCATTTTCAAAATGTTTTCCTTATACAAATGACCACATTATTTTTATTATTTTTAAATAACAGCTATATAATTTCAAAACTAGTCAGATTTTTATTTGAAAGAGAAAACAGAAAAATATCTAATTTTGCCTACTAATCTTATTAAGATCAAATGCTATTTGTTCATTTTTTTGCATCTTGTAGCTTTTTTCTTTTTTTCCTTTTATCTTTTGTACCCCACCTTTTCAGATATACAAAATACATACACATATCCTTATTTTCTTTCATGCACATACACCAGTATGCATACATTATTTCCTCTCTATGGACTTTGATTTTATAGTATGTTTCAGTTATAATAAAGACAAACACAATTAGCCTGAGTAACTCTATATTATAACATAATAATGACCAGCAATCAGGAAAAAAAATTAAAAAGCAGCATAAAAGCATAAGCTGTTTTCAAGCATATGTAAAACATATTTAAAAAGCTTGTTAATCTGGTTTCTTTCACCCTCTTCCCTTTCCTAAGGATGTTTTTTTATGATTATTTAGGTTTTCTGGAAAAACCCAACTCATTCAGATTGCAGGTTATAACTTTTCTCCCAATCAACAGAGTTAGTGTTTATATGCACTACAAGCTGTTTTCTTCATCTGTGAAAAAGATGGAACGTGAGAAAGCGGACTGCCTGCATTTCTCTCCTCTTTTTGCCTTTTGTAAGAGTTCTTTGGTTCCTGTTCATAGCAGACTTTCTCAAGATGTATTTTCATTTCCAAGAGCCAAGTTCAGACATTCTAATCTGGGATGGAAGTTTTGGTGACAGATTTAGTCCAACTAGCATAAAAGTATTACAATAAACATTTTCTTCAGATGGGTGGGTACATGCAGCAATGTGAGCGTGCGCACACACGCGTGCACACACACACAAACACACACACACACACACATACACACACACACACACACACACACACACACACACACACACACACACACAAACTGTTTCACAGATCTGTATAAATCTGACAACACTCCCAGGATAATTTCTGACAGTTTTAGCAAAAGCAGCAACTTCCCAGACAACCCTTAATTTTCTGAGTGTTTTTCATAATAGATTTCAAAGCAGATGACCTGACAGTTAATCTTATGATCTAAGTTATGCTTTGTGGCACAACCACAAACAACCTCCTTGTCAGCTGCTCAAAGGATCACACTGTTTTTCAAAAGCTATGTCTGCACATGAAGAGGCACAAATGTCCAGAGGTCCAGAGCCTGACCTCTTGACCTTCCGTCTGGGAAACATTCCTACTCTGAGCAGCTCATTCTTAACAACAAACAGAGCAAGACCACTATGGGACATTGTTGAAAAGGGGTGGATGGGGGAGGAATGGTCCTGAATGCAGCATGTCCCATGCTACAAAGGAGATAAATAGGAGGGTGAGCCCCTGTTGAAATGGCTCAGAGCATCTCCTGTCTGCCCCAAACCGACCTGCTTATCCTCCATTTTCCTCCCTTTCAATTTTCCACCCCCCCATCTCCACCCCAGTTTCAAATATATTATCTGCTGAGGTTGTCTGGGATATCTTGCTAATGAAAAAGAGCTGCTTCATTTTCAGAAAGGAAACAGTGAAGTTTTGAACTGACTTTTTTTTACAGTGTTCTTTTGGTTTTCTTCTCCAGTTTCCTCCTGTGATTGATAAGTTTGAAATGCTGCTTTGTAGCAGGAAAAGGAGATGGAGGAGAAGGCTTTATGGAGTTTATTTCAAGGATTAAGAATAAATCACAGCCTTCACTCCAACATTTCAGTGAAATAGGACAATATTATAGCGTTATCATCTCCATACTCCGCAGGCAAGGGAGAAGGTAGGAAAATTCTACTTCTTCTAAAATGTCTGCTAAGCCCATGAGTTCCTGCAAAAGATGTGAAATTAACCATGGACTTCCTTATTCAATCGCTGATCTCTTTCAGCTTTCACCCTGTGGGTTGCCAGAAGAGAAAAAAGTTGTAATAAAGTTTTACACTGTGAACATTTTAGCCATAGAACGTCCTTTTCTTCTCTTGCTTATTTCCAGCTTGAGAGGACTGCCCTGTATTTAAGACTGGAATAGGAGGGCAATGGGTTGGAATGCTTCAATGTACTGGACAGAGGCCACTGCCCACAGAGTACATAGCAACAGAATCTCCTACAATGTATGTATGTATGTATGTATGTATGTATGTATGTATGTATGTATGTATGTATGGATGGATGGATGGATGGATGGATGGATGGATGGATAGATAGATAGATAGATAGATAGATAGATAGATAGATAGATAGATGATAGATAGATAGATAGATAGATAGATAGATAGATAGATAGATAGATAGATAGATAGATAGATAGATAGATAGATACAGTGCTTTTTTTGTAAAAGAAAAAGGTGCCGGAACTCACATGTCATACAACCTGCCTTGCCTACCCTACAAGGTTCCATCCAAAAAAGGTGCCGGAACTCCGTTCTGAGCATTCTATGAGAAAAAAAGCCCTGGATAGATAGATAGATAGATAGATAGATAGATAGATAGATAGATAGATAGATAGATAGATAGATAGATAGATAGATAGATAGATAGATAGTATATATTATATCAGCAGCCTACAAAGGGCTGCTGGAAAATTAAAGGGAGTTATCACTGATATGAAGAATAGTGGGCTATAGACAGCTGTTTAAGAATACTACTTACTAATGCCAGGGTTTATTCTAATATACTATATTTATCCTTACTAAATAAAATCAGCCAATTACAAAGTTTTAAGCCAACATTTACACTCAACTAGAGAGAAGCATACTGCAATAGCTTTACAAAAAGTCAGAAAGATTTTTATATGAATATTGTTGCAGCTCTAAAGCCTGGTCACGGACCTTCTGAAAGTTGCTAGTTCTCAGCCTCCTTATCCTGGTCCATCTACCCCTTGGGCATTGTAATCATGATAAATCTGTCATGAGCTGGGGAAAGGATTAATATCTTTTCAGCCATTCAGTTTAATTTGTAACATGTTTTTAGTGATGCCACTGAAAGTTAAAATTTTAATCCAATCCAGAATTGGATTTCATTCCCTCTTTCCAGTCATGTACAGGCAACTCAGGGAGGTGAGAAATAAATAAATAAATACAATTTTGATTGTATTTAGTTAGCACTGGTTTAAGTAAAATCTGGTATTTCACCTAGCAACAGATGTCTTCTATTAAGCCGTTCAAATGTAAATTGGGGAAAGTTCTTCTATTTTCCATTCTGTTCAATGAACTTCCCTGGAATCTTACCTTTAATCAGTGTTAACGCCTGGTATGCAGCAAGAAGCTTGTTTACTTATATTTGTCTGCAAACTGCCAACATGTGAATTAGCTCACCAAGAACTTCAAATACAACCCAAAGCACAGTCAATGCACTCAGAAGCTGAACCATTGCCCTAAACTCCAAAGCTTATGGACAGGTCTTATAGTACCTTTTGATTTATATGCAAGACCCAGGAGGGTGCAGGTTTCAAGTCATGTATCTTGAACTCTCTGCATGGCTGTGTTTTCTCACAAGCAAGAACTGCATCAATGAGCATTTTCATGGTATTGAAATTCCACTGAGATTTGCACTAAGACTTATGGGTAACCTCCCAAACCAGGTTGATCTACCTTCTGGACCCTAGTCTTGTTTTCTTCTTCTAAGGCAGTGTTTCTCAACCTTAACAAATTTAAAATGTGTGGACCTCAACTCGCAGAATTCCCCAGTCCATATATCTTAAAGTTACTAGACTTGAGAAACACTGTTCACCTTGCTAAGTGAAGTCATTTCTTGGCTGCTAGTCCCCAAACCCACTAAAGAGCCTGAAATAAGGCTTATTGTCTGAGCATGCCAGTATTTCTTCCTCTAGCTTCCCTTTGACATTAGATGTGCAGTCAAACAATCAAGAGCACTCATGCCCTTTGCACTCTTCTCCACCACACTCTGGTGGGACAGTGCCTCTCCCTCATTTGGTATCTGAAGTTCACCCATCATTTAGTAACCAGTCCTCTTTATCTTTTGGCTGCCTCCTGGAGAAATCTCTCTCAGGCCACCCCCTTCTCTTTTGCCCTCTGCAAGTCTCTTTATCTGCAACATGTAGTAAAAGCATAATTGGAGAGCAGGAATGCACAGGGCTGAAGTGTCAACCTCCCCAGCCCTCTCCTTGGCACACCTGGCAGCAGGAAGGTCATGGCTGGGTCAGGCTGTTCTTTTTCTCCCAACCCCCCTTCTTCACCCATATCCCACGGTTACATTTAGAGGGGTCAGCTCTGTGAGAAAGCTACAAGGGCCTGGAGATTGTTAAACACAGCATTTTGTTTACTCCTGGCTTTTTATACAGGCATATTTCAGAAGGCTTAAAGGAAGGGGCCACTTGTTTGCAGACTTTGGGGGGGTGGCTTTTCTTTCTTTCTTTCTTTCTTTCTTTCTTTCTTTCTTTCTTTCTTTCTTTCTTTCTTTCTTTCTTTCTTTCTTTCTTTCTTTCTTTCTTTCTTTCTTTCTTTCTTTCTTTCTTTTAAGGTCTTTTCATTTCCATTTTCAGTCTCAGGCTCCAGCCAGCTTTTGTGTCATTCAAGGAAACCACATCTCCTGAAACTCAACAACATTAAACAGTAGAAGGTGACTTTAGTCTAGCTATGAAGTTACTTTGCATTAAAAGAAAATTACATTAATTCAGAGCTATCCCTCAGAAAACAGGCTGGCCTGAAAATGTCAGGAGAGCCTGCCTGTCAGTTGAGTTTTAGGGTGTGATTGTGTGTGTATGTTTGTGTGTGTGTTATAAAGCCATACCAAAATAGTTTTCTCGACATCATGGCCCATTCTTAAACAGTGAAATTAAAGTATGATTTTTAGCAAAAGGGAAACTCATAAAAGGCAATTTATACCAGCAAGTGGATGTGTGGCTTATGTGGAGGTCTGTCAATGCCATTGCAAACCACTGTTTACAGTGACAAGCCAGTTGTGCCAAATGTGACATTCAGTTTGGTCTAGTGGATAAAGCACCAGGCTAGAAATCAGAAGACTCTGAGTTCTATTCCTGCTTTAGATATTGAAGCTGGCCAGGCGACTTTGGGCCAGTCATTCTCTCTCAGCCCAACCCACCTCACAGGGTTGTTGTAAGAAAAATCAGAGGAGGAAAGAATTTTATGTATTTTCACCATCTTGAGTTATTTCTAAAATAATAAGGGAGGACTAATTAAATCTTGGTGTCACAAGATTTGCCACAAGACTTACTGAGGATGCAACATTTTTTGTTAGTAAAAATGACTCTCCTCCAATTTAGGAAAAGGAAATCCCAAAAGATCAATGGAGTTATTAGCTTGTTAATTGACATGATGCATCCAGGAAAAAAGTTTGCTTTTACTCACAATGCTATTGCTACAGTCATATTTCATCCTGATGCATCAACTTTTCTGATGAATGGAAAAAGCCATGACTACCTATCAAGACGTTGAGTGGAAATTTTGACCCAAGTCCTTTTCAATTCCTAACAATCACATAGATAGATTTCTTTTCCCCATGACTATTTGTCCATAACCGGGTCACTCCATCTTTTATCTTTTATTTATTTATATTGTAATTTCTTTATTGTGAGCAGCCCAGAATTGATGGGAGTCAGAAAGCATAGTGGCTTCTAATGAGCACATATATAGATTTTCTCCGTGACAATCTGTTCCTAACCTGGTCTTTCAGGTCTTCCAACATTACACTTGTTACCACTGCAACTAACTCCATCCACTTTGCTGCTGGTCATTCTTTTATTTTTCTTTCCTTCCATTTTTCTCTGCATTACAACCTTTTTTGGAGAGCTGGGTCTTCACATAAGTAGGATAATTTAAGCCTGGTTATTTGTGCCTTAGTCGGTTGATTTGTTTGATGATCTATTGTTTGTTTTCTTGGCTGTCCATGTTATTCACAGGAGTCTTCTTCAAGATCAAAGTTCAAAAGTACCAATACTCTTCCTATCCTGCTTCTTCAGAATCCAAGTTTCACTTCACTAGTCACTAGTGTTTCTGATCTTTGTAGATATAGGCACATCACAGCATTTGCTAATCTCAAAAAGCTAAGGAGAATCTAATCATAGTTAGTACTAGAAATGGGAAACCACCATGAAATATCATGGCAATGTGTTAGACTTTGAAGTAATTTTGTAATGTTTTATAAGAAGGTAGAACCAAGAATTTAGCAGAACTCAAGGGAGGTGTTACCATTTTCTTCCATAAGCAAGAGTGAACCAATTTGCTACTGAACAACACATATAGAATTCCCTCTACATCTTTTTAGTGTAAGTTCCGCTAGTGGGTTTTTTAATGTATCTTGGCCAGTGAAAAAACTGGATTTTTATTGCTCAGTTTCTCAGCAATAATGTTTAATTTTTCTCTAAAAACAAAAACAAAACAGAGTGCTAAGAAATTATAGCTGAGTCTTAGTGCATGTTTGCTATTTTCCTTATAGCACTGAAATTCTTTTTGTGACATTTCTTTAAGAATTTTAAGTCAGCAAATCACATTCCTTAAAATTTGCTGGCAGTTTCTTTTATGAAGGAGTCTCCATTTTTCCTTGTTTCTTCATGAAAGTTGAGGCAGCCACACCTGCAGAGAAACAGTGATGCCAAAATTGGCTGCCCAGTGTTACTGGGCCTTGGGAAGCATGTACATTAAAATAATATTAATAGTAAATGATGATACATGAACATGAATGATCTCATCACATCTGTGCTGGAATTATATATTTCTGTCCCAACATCCGATGCCAGTACAAAACTCACAGCATTTCCATTATGGTATCTTTGCACGCATTTCATAATTTCTCTCCTCATCCCTCCTGCAGAAGCCCATGTTTGGGAGCTCATTTGCAATTCTTCTTACCTGAATTTCTTCCCTCTTGTCAAACTAGATCTATATCTGCAACAGAATAAAGATGGAATATAATAATAATACAGGGACGCGGTGGCTCAGTGGGTTAGGACGCTGAGCTTGTCGATCTGAAGGTCGGCAGTTTGACGGGTCGAATCCCGAGTACCACGTAGCAGAGTGAGCGCCTGTTACTTGTCCAAGCTTCTGCCAACCTAGCAGTTCGAAAGCATGTAAAAGTAGAAAAATAGGGAACACTACGGTGGGAAGGTAACAGCGTTCCGTGCGCCTTTGGCGTCTAGTCATGCCGGCCACATGACCACGGAGACGTCCTTGGACACGCGCTGGCTCTTCGGCTTTGAAACGGAGATGAGCACCGGCCCCTAGAGTCGGAAACGACTAGCACGCATGTGTGGGGGAACCTTTACCTTTACTATAATAATAATGGTGATGATGATGATGATGATGATGATGATGATGATGATGATGATGATGAAAGGTACCTTGGCGCTCATCTAGTCCAACCCCCTGCTCCGGCAGGAAACCCTGTACCATTTCAGACAAATGGTTGTCCAGTCTCTTCTTAAAAATTTCCAGTGTTGGAGCATTCACAACTTTTGGAGGCAAGTTGTTCCACTGATTAATTGTTCTGTCAGAAAATTTCTTCTTAGTTCTAGGTTGCTTCTCTCTTTGATTAGTTTCCATCTATTGCTTCTTGTCCTGTCTTCAGGTGCTTTGGAAAATAGCTTGACTCCCTCTTCTTCGTGGAAACTCCTGAGATATTGGAACACTGCGTCACCCTAGTCCTTTTCTGCATTAAACTAAACATACCCACTTCCAGCAACCGTTCTTTATATGCCAGGTTGTCTACCTTACCTGGAATGTTCAGTTTTCAACTCCTAATCATCTTCATTGCTCTTCTCTGTACTCTTTCTAGAGTCTCAACATTTTTTTTTACATCGTGATGACTAAAACTGGATGCAGTATTCCAAATGTGGCCTTACCAAGGCATTGTAAAGTGGTATTAACACTTCACGTGATCTTGATTCTATCCCTCTGTTAATGCAGCCTAGTGCTGTGTTGGCTTTTTTGGCAGCTGCAGAACATTGCTGGCTCATATTTAAGTGTCCACTAGGTCTCTGAGATCAGTCACTATTACTGAGCAAGGTAGCACATATACTGTACCTGTGCATTTGGTTTTTCTTGCCTAAATGGTAGCTTATGGGTAAAAAGTGGGGCATAGCAACCCTTGTTCTCTCTGATAGTTTTTACTCTTAGCACAACTTTTATGTAAATTTCTGGGGACTCTTGGAAGAGTATTTAAATCAAGGTCTAGTCAAAAGACCATCCCAATACAGTCTCAGCAGTGCTACTGGAGTATCCTGAAATTAGATTATTGTTTAGAGGTAAAATCATCAAAAGAGTTAAGTTCTGGATACTAGTATTGTTGGAGTGTTTTTAATAGCCTTTCTTTAAAAAAAAACCCTTAACAATAAAAAAAACCCTGAACTTTTGAGTTTCAAGGTCTTAGATTGAAGAAAATACTCTTTGCATCTATGAGCCTCTTGGTTCTATAGGGCAAATAGTGAGAAATAGATGACAGGAAAGGTCTTCATACCTGGTCTATTGTTAGTTAAGTGAATTTCTGGTGTTTAGGAGACAAAATGAATTCTCTGTCTCTCCTTTATCTCTTTTGTACTTTCTTCAAGGTGTAATTTAGAGGCTTTTCTCTCAAAACACATTTCTTAATACATCAGGCTTTTATTCCAAATATAATAAATATCTGTTAGAATGCATTGATAGCTGGCCTAAGCCTATAGTCTGAATCCAAGAGAACTACTATATAGTTATATATAGTATAAAGAGCCGTGGTGGCATAGTGGCTAAAATGCAGTATTGCAGACTAACTCTGCTCACATTGCCAGGAATTTGATTCCTTCAGTCCTGACTGGCTCAGGGTTGACTCAGCCTTCAATCCTTCTGAGGTGAGTAAAATATGGACCCAGATTGTTGGGGACAACATGCTAACTCTGTAAACTACTTAGAGAGGGCAGCTGCACAACTCCTGGAAAAGTCACAGCTGCATTAAGAATTTTCTGACAGCTGCTCCAAACTTTCTAAAGCACCTTTCTGCCTCTAAATCTATAGTGTTGCCCAGCTCAAATCCACCAATCAGTAAAACCTTTCATTTTTGGCATTCTTACTACAGTATTATCTTCCTCAGCAATATCCCTCCACTCAATGACTATTTACAAAGGAAGAAGAAGAAAGAAAATAGTTCCTGTCACAGAGGAGTTGAAAACTAAACATTCCAGGTAAGGTAGACAACCTGGCATGTTCTATAGCACTGTACATATTTTTGCTTAGTAGCCAAAGGTTTTGTGGTTTAGAAAATTATATCAAAGGCTTCACTGAAAAGTGAAGTTTACAAAAGAATGGGATAAAATAAGGGAGGCAAAGCGGCCCCAAGAATAATACATAGGGAGAGGGAAAGAGCCATGTATCTTGAGAGTGCAAAAGAGAGAAATTGGAGAGAGGAAGATAGAGAAGCATGAAGATTACAGAAATTTATCAGTGTATGAGAATAGAAAGATTTAGATTGACCTTTGCTAAACTGTGGGAGTTGTCTGCCTAAAAAGACTCAACACTTAAACATGCAGCATTCTTCTAAAAAGCCACCTGACCCAGAGGGAGATGAAATATTACCAACTTCACTGCTATACAAAATCTTTTTTCCTCTCTCCGTGCATCTACCTACTGCCACAGTTGCCATACCGCTAAACTTTCACAAGGTTACAGACTTATTTGCCTTCAACTCATTCCTGACAGGCTTCACCCAGGGGTGCCCACCGTTCTTGGTGCAAAGAGGTTTGTCCCTTTTCTTTGAGCTACTTCCACATTTCATGTTCTGACAGTTCAAGGGATGCCTATGTATTTGATCACTAAATGCAAAAAAAACATCCCAAGCCCCAATGACACACAACGCTGCACATCCCTGTTTATCCTTACAGACTGGGCTGTTTCTCATTCACGTGTGATACTTAAGTGCACCATGCAAGGTCTCGGTGGAATCTGGAGCCAGTTACTGGAAGGTCATGAAGTCTTTTATCTGCTCCAGCAATTTAGTTGTATTATATGGATGTAAACTTTTTGTTTAAGTAAACATCTAATATCAGTTTTGTATGAACATTTTTTTTCTTTCTTTTTTAATATTAAGCTCCTCCCTATGAACAGCTTCTTATTTGTTTTGCAAAAAAAAAAAAAGCTCAAGGGATTTGAATAGGAATGGATCAGAATTTCCTGTTTGTGTTTGAAAATAATATATATTATTAACTTCTCTAAATTGCTTTATGACTAGGCAGAAAGAATGGAAGATTTAAAAATGAAATAAATTGAGGGGTAGATAGATTTCTCCCTTCTAGCAAAAGACTTTTGTATGTTGCTCCTAAAAATCTAATTTAAATCTCTTTTTTAACTGTGTACATGGTACTGAATTAGAATTATTTTTACACTTCATTCTTAAAAACTCCTCATCTTTAATAGGTACACGGTAGTAAGTATATCTTGAGTCTCTCCATTCTGAAACAAATTATCTTCTGAATTGGTTTAGTGTAAATATCAATAATTTGTTCAATTAATTTTAATTTAAGTTACCAACATTCAAAGACATCTTTTAAATTAGATAAAAATAATTTGAATTTTAAAAGTCAAAGTGGCCAGGTCTTGCCAAACTTTTATTTGAATAATTTATCCTATGGATCATTACTATACTGCTCAAAAAAATAAAGGGAACACAAGATAAGACATCCTACTATTAAATACACTACATTGTGTTGTTTAAGTGTTCCCTTTATTTTTTTTAAGCAGTATATGATCAGTCACAGAGGGAATTTTGCTTCTATGTGTTCGGCATCTCAGATAGGCTGAAGGGATTTGAATACACTATATGGGCCAACCCTATAAAGCAAAAGTGATAATCCTTAGGCTCAAGAACAGATTCAGACCTTGGGTAGTTTTCCCAGAACCTTTCAAAACTGCTGTTGTCTTTTAATTCTTTTTTTTATTAATTTTCTAATCTTTACAAATCACAAGTGCTTAATAAACAATGTGTTGTCTGGGTTCATTTTTTTTACTTAACAATACATATTAAAATTAATCAATATCACTCTTAGTTTCTGCACATTCTGGTACTTCCTTAATCCTCTCTTCTTCGAATGATGTTTCTTCACTTTACAAACACTAAACAAATGCAATTATTTCTATACTATTAATACATAAAACCAGCGCTTTTTTTGTCATAGAACGCACCGAATCGGTGTTCCTCCACACTATAACCACTACAACTATAGTTATAGGCTAGCTATATAATCTTATCTCTGTAATGGAACGCTGCTTTTAAAAATGGAAGTTACAAGAATGACAGTATTCACGGTGGGATCTAACTGCTCCTGTTGACCCTGCTTCTCAGTAGAGGTATCAGCAGTGGTGGCCTCATTGCATTTATCCAAAGATATCATCTGCTGAAACCAAATTTGAGTCTAGGACCTCTTGGTTCTGATTTTTCTATGGGATCTTTAGGAAGAAATGTGGGAATTCCAGATTGCATAGCAAGTGGCCCTAGATACCATTCTGTTTCATTTAGACTAGTTTTGGGGGTCGTCCCAATGTAAAGACTTTCCCTTTAGGGTAGGACATTACCTACACTGGAATTTTGTAAGCATAGATAGCTGAATTCTTCTTTCTGTCTTCTCTGATTTCAGTTTGATTCTAGACTTCTGTTTACATGAAATGACCCTTGTGAAATAATCCACCATTGTAAAGGAGCTCCATTTCCCAAGACCGTATGTCACTCAATACTGGTTGCTGGAAAACAAGTACACAGGAGGTCCATTCTCTCAGTGTCCTGGATGTGCACTTTTTAGAGGCATCTGTTTGGCCACTTTAGAGAAAGAAGAATCTGGGCTTTCTTATCCAACAGAGATCTCTTAAAACTATGCAGAAAAGTAAAATTAAAATATATACAAATTGTTTTGTTTTGTTTTGTTTTGAGGAGGGAGCTAAAAAACAGGTTGAAATAAGAGACGGGGAGAAAATCCACTTTAATATTTTATATGTAAGCGTTTTTGTCACCAAATCATTATATACCTAATTTCAATCATCTTTATATCCAGCCAGCAAAGTAGAACAGACTTCTTTATACACTTCCCCTCTTGCCCCCTCCCCCCCCATTCTCCAGCTACTTGAAACTTGTATTCATAAACTTGCAGCTCCTTGACAGGCCAACAGATTCATACAAGAACCAAATTTGGCTCTCCAGCCTGAGGATCCCAACTACTGAAGATTATAACAAGCAAAGGAAAAATTTGGCTTGTTTCTTAAGGCCCTTCAGGAGCAGTACCATCTTCTTCTTTGAAAGCACAGGGGTTGTTCAGTTTCTTTCAGGTACAGATTCATTACCTCTTCACTGGCTTTTGCTTGTTTGCCAACTACTTGTGTGGAGGGAAGGAAGGGGGAAGTCATTTACCCTCGTGAATGTCAAGGTTAGTGCAAACTGTCCTTGTCATCAGTCTCTCTGGCAGAAGGTCAGGGATAAGCTTTCGTCAAATGGGCAGCGTCAAACAAAGCAGAGGCTGACTTAACTCACTGAAAGAAAGGAGACCTTCCCTGTAAGTCGATAAACATCTCTCTCTCTCTCTCTCTCTCTCTCTCTCTCTCTCTCTCTCTCTCTCTCTCTCTCTCTCTCTCTCTCTCTCTCTCTCTCTGTCTCTCTGTCTATCTCTCTCTCTCTCTCTCTCTCTCTCTCTCTCTCTCTCTCTCTCTCTCTGTCTCTCTGTCTCTCTGTCTCTCTCTCTCTCTCTCTCTCTCTCTCTCTCTCTCTCTCTGTCTCTCTGTCTCTCTGTCTCTCTGTCTCTCTCTGTCTCTCTCTCTCTCTCTCTCTCTCTCTCTCTCTCTCTCTCTCTCTCACACACACACACACACAGAAGCAGAAGAAGATAGGGGTAACCCTTTCTTTACCATTTTTGTTTTTACATTTTCTTGCTCATCCACTGCTGAATGAGAGGAAGAAAACTGCATAAAGCTTAGGCCATCACACAGTTCACAGATAAAGCATTCTGAATGTCCACACTGAAAGGAGACGTGAACTCCCTTTCTGACATGTTGTTAGCCATATAAGAAACCTATTAGATTTTTTAAAAAAGGAAAAATAAAAAGAAAATCCTTTCCATGCTTAAATAGGAAAGCCATCACTTTATTTCAGAATTCATGTCCGGTGACATTTTTGTAGCAATCTTGTTCTAACTAAAACTAACTGGAGAAGTCTTTTTACTTCCATCAACTTATTTATCTGGACAAGGAACCTCAAATTTGACTATTTATTAAAAGATTGCTAGCAAACTAGAGACTTCAAATTAGTGGCATACAAATTTTAATAGATCCTGAAAGAATGTATTTTGTTCAAGCAGAGATGTCAGAACTTCTTAGCATTTTTTTGAACTGGATAATATTTGATGGCACCTCTAAACAAGAATGAATCAAGCTGCTGTTGCAGTTTGGAGGTTAAGCACATGTATCTTGAGCAAAAGTGCCTTTTGCTTTAATCCTGGCTCCAACAGGTTTAGGTCTATCATTGGATAAAATAAGGTGACCTCAAGAATTCAATTTCAGATTTCATGAAAATAGATATTTAACTTATGGTTGGTAGATATTTTTTCTATGGAGGAGAAGAAATGTTTTTTTTTGTTTTTTGAATTTTTATTCTCCAAGGCTGGAGATTGGCTGATTTTTAATGTAGGAATATTTTATCTTAGAGAATGTGGTGGCATTTACTGATTTGCCTCGGGCAGGACAATATCTGGGCCTGGCCTGTGCATGAGAAGATTGTTCTGACTTTTCCAGCAAGACAGATCATGACTTCAAATCAAGTGATACAGTGGATCAAGTTAGTTGGGTATTCATGCTGCCCCATTCCAAAAAGATTCTAGCTAATTTACAATATGTGCAGTACATACATTAAAAATGCAAACTAAAACAACCTGATTGGCCAAACTAAAACAGCATTCCCAACATTCAAAGAAAATAACTCATCCAAGACTCCACAGCTACCCTGGTCTTAAGAGACTTCCCGAATCCTTGGAGAGTGGGAGTCAAATGCTGTTGTAGAAGGCAGAGCCTGCAAGAGAGAAAGGATCCTTGATCCCACAAGAAGAAATCCTTTAATCAAGGGCACCTAGGGCACTCCCATCAACTGGAGCACACTGGATAAGGCAGAAATAACTGGAGATATATAATCTTTCAAATAACCAGGTCCTATTCCTGGCAGAGTTTTATAGGTAATGACCAGCACTATCAATTGTAGCCAAAAGAACCAGTGACCAGTGCAGCTCATATAACAGCAATTACACAAGGGCATAATGGGAAGCAACTGTCACTGTCTGACTTGTCCAGGCAGTCTCTGAAAATCAGATACAATTTAATGGAAGGGGAAAAATCTGCTACTTGGGCGAACACTTTATGGATTTTCTGCATCAAGATAAGTAATGCTATGGGTCAACTTGCACTAAGTTCACTTCTTCATTTTTCTGATGATGTGAATTAACTGTGGTTGAAATGGATCTGTAGTGGATCTTGAGAAAAGTGGGACCAAATTGGCTCTTTTTCATCCTCAAAATAATTTCAGTTCTATTACTATACATTACACCAAAATATGGTTTCTTTAGCAGTAACTCTTACCCCATAAAAGTTTACTTTATTTCATGCTCAAAATCATTCCCTAGTCATTGATTTAGCGGCTGCATATCATTTATTTATTTATTTATTTATTTATTTATTTATTTATTTACTTATTTATTATTGGGACTTATATGCCGCCCTATCTCCCGAAGGACTCAGGGCGGCTAACAACAATAACGTACAATAAATACAGAAGTTAAATAAAAATTAAAATTAAAGGACCCTGTAGAATAAATAAAAATGAAAATTAAAATAAATTAAAAATTAAGAGTTAAAAATTAAAAACATAATTAAAATCCCTGTCAGTCCAGGTCAGCCAGGTGGAAAAGGAGTGTTTTGAGGCCGCAGCGAAAGGACTGGAGATCTGGGGCCATCTGAAGCTCAGGGGAGAGCTGGTTCCATAGGGCTGGTGCTCCCACAGAGAAGGCTCTGCACATGATGATTTCACAGTGTTGACCTGTTCATCAGATGTATGTATATGTGGAATCCTTGGTGCAGAAGTTTCATTACTCATCTAGATAAACCCTCTGCAACTATACTCTTGTTGCTACACACAGGAATCCATCATGATTGTTCATATGGGAACCATTAAAGTACATAAGCAACCAATAACCACTCACTTTAGACTCATTAGCTTTTGTTTCTGGAGTACACATTGTGATATCTTCAAGGTGGTGGTACTGGCTCTGCTTTTGCTTTTATTGATTGATTTATTTCATTTATTTAAAACATTTATAATAGCCACTCATCTTATATCAAACTCTGGACAGCTCCCAATCAGCAATTAAAACAATTATTAGTAATACAACAGTACAACACAAATACATTAAAAACCATAAACATTAAAAAATCTGACACCAAAATTAAACTTTGGACATACAGTCTCTTCTGAAACCTTCTCATCCACCTTATCCTATTTCAGCACTTGAGGGAAAGGTGATACACAGTTTTTAGTTTTTCAGTGCTTTTCAGAATATAGGAGGATACAGGCCTGCTGAACTTCAGAGGAAAGTATGTTCCACAGGGCAGGGGCTGCTATGGAAAAAACATACTTCCTAGCTCCCATAAGGTAGGAATGTTTAAGGAAACATACCCACCCTGATTGGTCTGGCAGGAAGAGTAGATATCCTTAGGGAGCTGTGGTCCTGCAGATATCTTGACCCTGTGGCACATAGGGCTTTTAAAGATGATAACCAAGGCCTTGAATTGCACCCAGAAGAAAATTGGAAGCCAATGCATCTTGAGCAACCAAGGTGTTGCATGGATAAACCTAAGAGCACCCATCATAGTGCATGTTGATGCATTCTGGACTTCTGGATGTTCTGAAAGGGCAGCTCCAGGTAAAGGGGGTTGCAATAATCCAAGGCATAAGTGACCATGAGTAAGGCCCCAAAACCCAGAATCATTTCATCTTGCCAGAGGCAACTCAAAGTCAGTTCTTTCTCATCCAGATTCTTACAGCCTACAGACATTTGGCCAGCACTGTCATAATATCAACTGTCCAGCTTAGGATGTCAAAAGGCAGCTCCAGATAATCTGTTCCTCCATTGCCCTTTGTAACTGTATGCCAACCACCCTCAACAACCTTCTCTAACAAGGGAATATTGGAGACTGGATGAAAGCTGTGGGGCCCAATGATAACCTTTTGAGAAGGGCAGTACCACCCCCTCCTGCAAAAAGCGATTGATCACCACTTGGACCCAACCATGTGCCACCTTCTGGGAGTCCTTAACCAGAGCACACAGGTGGCTGAGCTCACAGTCACAAGGACCCTGTTAACTTCTTCAAGAGCATCTGGTTCAAATACCTCCCAGATAACAATGCTCATGTTGTCTTCATCTGCTCCAAAGGATCTGCTTATCCAGACTCCAATTTCAAGTAAAGATGAGCAACTTTACCTGACAGATGCTGATGTTATTTCTCATAGCTACCCTGAAAGGGCTCCTCTGACTCCTTCTTTGAAATGGAGCCACTAGTTGACAACCTACAGATGCAATAAGGACAGAGAATTAGTTATGCTTCACCACTGTTATCACCACAAGATAAGTCCTAATATAAGATACTGAAACCAATTTTGGTCACCATACTAGAAAAAAGATGTTGAGACCTTGGAAAAAGTTAAGAGAAAAGCAACTAAAATGGTCAAAGGCCTGGAGACTAAAACATATGAAGAATGGCTTTAGGACTTGGGTTTGGCTAGTCTAAAGAAAAGAAGAAACAGGGCGACATGATAGCAGCATTCCAGTATTTGAGGGGCTGCCAGAAAGAAGAGGGCATCAAACTATTATCCAAAGCACCAGAGGGCAGGACAATAAACAATGGTTGGAAACTGACCAAACAGAGAAGCAAGCTGGAATCAAGGAGACACTTCCTAACAGTGAAGACAATTAACCAGTGGAATAGCTTGCCTTCAGACGTTGTGGGCTCTCCATCACTGGAGTTTTTAAGAAGAGACTAGACAGCCACTTGTCTGAAATGGTATAGGTTCTTCTGTTCAAGCAGGGGGCTGAACTAGAAGACCTCCAAGGTCCTTTCCATCTCTATTCTATTTTATTCTATTGTATTCTAAGATCTTACCTGTGCTCATTGCCTTCTTTCATCAATGCTCTAAGCATCCCCTATGTCACATCATCTCTCTGAGTCATCCAGAAATCAGTGGGATTCTGTGAGATCCACGTACACAGAGTGTAATTCAATCCATGGGCCCCATCATGGATTGATCTAACTGTGTAACAGTTTCAGGAAAAACCCCAAACTCCTTCTGAAACTGTGCTTGTCCATTGGTGGTGGATGATAGTCGTAGTGAACTCTAGGGTCAAAAGAGAGAGGACCGTTGATGGCTGGGGATTGATGTTAATGTTGTTATGCTCTGCTACTTAAATAAGAATATAACATATTTACTGCTTAATGAAAGTACATTGTGGGTGTTCACAGACTCACATTTGCATACATACATTATGGACAATGCCAAATCAAACTATAATATTAAAAAAAAAGAAAATTATTTCCCAGGGAAAAGCAAGTATTAATGATAAAGTAAGTAAGAATTAATGATAGAAAATGGGATTTCACATGCGAAGGGAATGGTAAAGTTGATCAATTCATTTGCTATCTTTTAGGATTGGTTGTCTCATCTATAAGGAATTGCATGAGACTAGAGAAGATCAATGGACTTTTTGAACTGATGAAAAACTCCAAATTGGAGATATATGTAAGCATTCCACTTCTCAAGGATTTAGCAGCCTGGTTGCCATGCATTGCACCAGCTGAGGTTCTGAACATTCCTCAAGGGCAACCCATTTAGAAAACATTGCAGTAGTCAAGTTAAAAAGGTAAAGGTAAAGGTTCCCCCGCACATGCGTGCTAGTCGTTTCCGACTCTAGGGGCCGGTGCTCATCTCCGTTTCAAAGCCGAAGAGCCAGCGTTTGTCCGAGGACGTCTCCGTGGTCATGTGGCCGGCATGACTAGACGGCAAAGGCGCACGGAACGCTGTTACCTTCCCACCGTAGTGGTCCCTATTTTTCTACTTGCATTTTTACGTGCTTTCGAACTGCTAGGTGGGCAGAAGCTGGGACGAGTAACAGGCGCTCACTCTGTTACGCGGCACTCGGGATTCGACCCGCCAAACTGCCGACCTTCTGATCGACAAGCTCAGCGTCCTAATTATCGCCAGACTTGACAGCTCAGAAATAATTGTACAAATATATCTCTTGCTACCACTCCCATGATAATGCAAGCAGGAGCCAAAATGTAACTGAATAAGTTATCTCTCCACAAAACAGCTACTCTGCATAGAGCCATAGAGCTTTTCTGCTCTCTATCTTCTGCTCCCTATTGCTAATGCAGCAACAATAGATTATGGACAAAATACATTCAAACTATTATGCAAAAATCAATAAATCATGTTCATTAAATCAGTTTCTATAACTTATAAAAGTTGCATATCCTAGATTTTCTACACACAGAATTTAAACTGTTCAAGGTGCAGAATTTTGTACTTTCACTATGGCTAATTATCTTCACACAGCAGGTGTCAGCATCTACCTGGTCTTTGCTGCTTGAGACACTTTATGACTTGGGATATCACTTTACCAGAACTGTCTGTCATTAATGATCAGAGCTTGCTAGTACTTGAACTGGAGACCACCAAAAATTCCCCAGGTTTAGGGCTGGACTGGGAAGTCAAAATTTCAACCCAGAAGGCAGCAGCAAGACCATGAAGTCACCAAGTCAAATCTGATGAAAAAAATATTTTTACCTTCAGTTATACCCAACATTATTATCCTCTATATTGTTTTTACTTTTCACACAGACATGAAGCTTTAACAAGTTTATTCTTTGGGGCATTGACTTTTTTTCTTTTTAAAGCAACATAAATATAATCATCAAGAATTTTCTCCATAATTATAGTGAAGAATTGTCAACTATAACTGATAGCATCATTCCAAAGGATGTTAGGAAGATCCTCATCCCTGTCTTCCATCCAGGCCTGTCTCCGTGATCATACAGACAGAGCAAATACTGGGCTAACAATCATCAATGGGGAATAATTAAGTGAACCTTACCAGTCATTCTTAATAGGTGAACCAAAGACTACGCTGTCTCTCTGCTAACTGTGATTGGTTGGCTTTTAAAAAGAGCAGATCAGTTTATTTCTGTTTCATTATTCCTTACTTTGAGCTCATAAGCAACATCCACCATTTCTGCAGTAATCTTCATTATAAAAGTAGATCAAACAATCACATTCAAATGTTTCTAAATAATATTTTTAGAATATTTTCCAAATTCTATATATTATCTCAAAATAGTATTTCTAAATCTAAATCATTACAGAATGTGTATTTAAAAATCTTTTCATAGTTCTTTTTACAGGTCAAAAAATATTTAAGCTATCATGGAAATACAAAATTCATTAGACAGTTACATTTCCTCGCTACTATTATTTGACAGGTGTGGATGAGATCCGTATGCATAAGAGGATGCAGATATTAATTCCCTTAAGCATTCTTGATTAGGGCAGATGCTGCTGTTTAGCAAAGGGCAGTTGCCTTTCCCAATTTAGATCCCATTATTCCTAGGATTTGTATTGCTAGATGCGTCATGATGCAAAATATCATACAGGACTTGGAACGACTGGATTAGGAAAAGATCATTATGTTGTTATGTCACTGTATGGAAAGAAAATTTTATCTGACCAACATGTTGTTTTTGGCACTATTATTCAATTACTTTCAAGAAGGTCCCAACTAGGACAGGGGGAAAAAAAGCTGAACAGAATAGAATAGAATAGAATAGAATAGAATAGAATAGAATAGAATAGAATAGAATAGAATAGAATAGAATAGAATAGAATAGAATAGAATAGAATAGAATAGAATAGAATAGAATAGAATAGAATAGAATAGAATAGAATAGAATAGAATAGAATAGAATAGAGCTGGAAGGGACCTTAGAGGTCTTCTAATCCAGCCCACTGCTCGAGCAGGAGAATCTATACCATTTTAGACAAATTTGTAGCAGGCATCATCCACTTTGTGGATTATTTTCCCTGTAGACATTGCATAAGGTAGAAAAATGCAGATAGGTCTATTTAGAACATGAATGTTTTTAGTACCGTCTGAAACCCAAAATATTGAGTGCCTCAGCCTATATCAAGCTGCCCACAATTTTCTTCATATATTTTCTTCCTCTACTTTTATTGGATATATAGCAAGTGAGAATAAAGAAATATATCTTTAGCACTGACATCATTTCAGGCAAAGTGTTGAGGGGACAGAGAGCACTCAGCCTCCAAAGCTGCTGGAGGAAGCAATTCATTTGGATTCTTTTCAGCCTTGGTTGTGGCCAGGTCACAATTCTGAAAGAGCCTTGTTCATGCTTATGGATGACCTCTAGAGGGCTTGAGAAAGGGAGATGAATTTATTCAGCCTCCTGGACCTCTTGACACTTTTCAATACTATTAAACATAGTAAGTTTCTGGACCAACTTAGGGGTTTATAATGAGAGGTGGGGGAATGTTTTACAGTGGTTGTTCTCCTTCTCCATAGCTGGTGTCAGTCGGTATTGGTAGAGTAAAGAAATCAAAGGGAAAAGGAGGAATAGAATAGTTTGCAAGGAAAGACTTAAAAATTGTACCACCATTTCATCTCAAGAAAGCTGAAAATCATATTCAGCAGTCCCTTTTGGCTGGGGATAGGTAAGACATGTTAAAGGGAACCAAAATGTATCAGACTGTCAACAGATTTTGCCTAAGGGGATACTGGAGGGTATTTGAGGAAACATTTCAAATATAACTGACCCAAAGTGAATTGAAATATTACCTTATCATGTGTACACAAAACAACATTTCTCTCTCTCATTCTCCTCCCTCCAACCTCTGCCCCTTGGATCTTACTTCTGACAAACTCTTTCCTGCTAAAGTTTTACAACAGTTCATGCACATATTTGAATCCAGAATGTTATAGTTTTTTTTTACATTTCCAAACATGATACCAAACATGATAAAATGTCCCTTTGTGTTGCTCACATTTACAACATAAATTTGAAATGTCTTTATACATTCTCAACAATTTCTCTGATGACATATACCAGTAGTATATCATTCTATAAAAAATCTCTTTAGGATTATAATATATACATTTCAATCTTTTCAGTTGGAAAAAAGTCATGGAACTTTACTTTTTGTATATGGTAACTGCAGTGAGATTATAATATGCACAGAGATGGAAAGATTTGGCATTATATACAATGGAGGAATGGTTGGTGAAGCTGATGAAATTTGCTGGAATGGCTAAATGGATTTCTTTGATAAAAGACAAGACAATATCTATTTCTATTGCTGACCAAAAAAACCCCAATGGACTTTTTTCATGAAACTGAAAAAAGTGAACTTATGATTTATGGGTTTCGTGATTAGACAGGATAGATTAAGGAGAAAGGAATTAAGGAGAAAGTTCTAACAGTGAGAACAATTAACCAGTAGAACAGCTTGACCTCAGAAATCATGGATGTTCCATCACTAGAGGTTTTTAAGAAGAGACTGGAGAGTCATTTGTCTGAGATGGTATAGGTTCACCTGCTTGAGTGGGGGGCTGGACTATAAGACCTCCAAGGTCCCTTCTAGCTCTATTCTATTCTATTATAGAAAGAAGAATGTTTCATTGTAATCATAGAATGAGAGGTAAATTTATATTGATTTATTTTATTCATTTGTTAAGTTTATTTGCTACCTATATTGCCATGGGCCACTCTAGGTGGCTTACAACAATAAAAAAAGAAGAAATCAAAAGAGTGTAAACAGAACAGAAGTAAAATAATAGGACAATAAAATAAATAATGACAAAGAACACAATGAGAATACATCAATAAAGTAATCAAAAAGATGGATGGATAGAGAATAGACAGCAAGGGAGAGAGTGGAGTCTGCTATCAATCCAGCAGCCACCTCCAATTTGGAAATCCCAGAAACAGTCTACTTCTGTTGTTCCCCTCTGGGAGGAGGTTTTGAAGTATTTCTAGTGGGACTACCAGATTCTGTAACAGCTTTGTTCCCTATGCCATCCGTCTGGTAAACTCACAAAATTTGTTTTTCTCACTATGTACATCCAAATTACACTGTGTTGTTTCTCTGGGTCATATATGTTTGTGTATGTGGGTATATGCATGTTTTTTCATGTTTATGCAGTGTATATTGGAGGTAGTTACCCTTTGACAGCTGTATGCAATGAAATCTCATTTTAATGTACTGTATGCTGATTAATGTACATTTAAAGTGACAATAAAATTATTCTATTCTATTCTATTCTATTCTATTCTATTCTATTCTATTCTATTCTATTCTATTCTATTCTATTCTATTCTATTCTATTCTATTCTATTCTATATATTTCCATCTGAAATAAAGCACCATCTCAGAACATTTCCAAGAAGATCCATTTCACAAAGGGGAGGAAGGGAGACCTTTACACAACTCCTTTTGAAAATTTCCTGTCTTTCTCAAACAGATTTGGACTCTTCTTCAATTAGGTAAAGAAAATGGAAAGAACAGAAAAGCTGGATTTGTTTGTTACAGTTGAAAAGTTTATATATGAACCAATTCAGCAGAACGGTTTCATTTCCATACCTTACAAATATGCAAAATGCCATCTGCACTTAGTGTAGCTAACTTCAAGCATGCAGCCATGTAATAGATCCATTCCCAGCTTCCTTCATTCCACTGCTCAGCATTTTTCAAGAAAGAAAAATCCATTTTTACTGCTAATGCCACCTGCGGTTACAAGAAAAACAGTTGCCAGCCCAGTCCCCCAAAATTGCTGAAATAAATGTCTTTGTGTTTCTGTATGCAATACTCAAGCATCTTTATTGTGTTTTTGAAAATGTTATTTATGCCAACTGTAATAACAGAGACATGTTTTTAGTAAACCTTGCATAGTTATATTACCTTTTTTCACTCAATTCTTCACATTTGAATTTCTCTCCAGATTCTTTCATTTTGAATTATTTGGCCTTGATTCCTGAGTGAAGCAATGCACTAGGTATCCTTCATTGTTTCAGAGATTTTTATTTTTGAATTTTGCCCAAAATATGCATTTTCAAGCCCCTTATGCTTGGCACTCTGCATAGACATTTAAAAATTAAAAAATGAAATAATTTTCAGCCACTTGGTTCCTCGATTTTCCACCACCCCTTAAATAACAACAAATATTGCCAAAATATGCAAAGATGAATCTTACAAAAAACAAACCATATCATAATTGTGAATATAAATGTGTCATTATTCTTTCAGTAATGCAACACAAAATTTTGTGCAATTAAATGTATTTCATTTTTAAACAAGTTCAGTATTTTAACCATGCAGCTCACATGCATCCGTTATATGTAGGTGGATCAGGAGAGATGAAAATAATTTGAAGAAACTGAGAACAGTGGTAGATTGCATATCCTCCAATCAGGAACAAAGGTTAAAAAGTGTCTTAATAAGCCTGAATTTCTAAGGAAGCTACAGAGACTTGGCATCCCTCAGTCTCGAGAGACTATAGTATCATGCTCTGGAAAGAGGTCCTAAAGCAGCATCTGGTGTGGCTAAAAAGGCCAATTTGAGAGTGTCAGTCCCTTCCACACTGCGGGCAGATACAGTCTGTCCCCTGTTCAGCCCCCAGATTTTACTGGTTCCAGGACTGCCTCTTTGCCTCAGCCTGCCGCACAAGTGTCTCTTCAAATTGGAGAAGGCCATGCTGCATCTTTAGCCTCTAGGCTGAACAATCAGAGGTCACGCTTTCCCAGCTGTTAATCTCCATTCCCAAGGCCTTTAGATTCTTCTTGCAGATATCCTTATATCACAGCTCTGGTTTCCCTCTGGGGTGCTTTCCCTGCACTAGTTCTCCATACAGGAGATCTTTCAGAATCCGACCATCAGCCATTCTCACGACATGCCCAAGCCAGTGTAGATGCTGCTGTTTCAATAGTGTATACATGCTAGAAATTCCAGCACATTCAAGAAATGCACTATTTGGAACTTTGTCATGCCAGGTGATGCCAAGAATACGTTAGAGACAGCGCATATGAAAGGTGTTTGACTTTTTCTCCTGCCATATGTGAAGGGTCCAAGACTCACTACAGTACAAGAGTGTGCTCAAGATGCAAGGTCTATAGACTTGGATCTTTGTATGTTCTGTCAGCTTCTTATTAAGTCATACTCTCTTTGTAAGTCTGGAAAATGTGGTGGCCACTTTACCAATACGGTTATTCAGCTCAGTATCTAAAAAGAGAGTATCGGAGATAGTTGAGCCAAGGTACACAAAGTCATGGACAACCTCCAGTTCTTGTGCAGAGATTGTAATACAGGGAGGTGAATCCACATCCTGACCCATGACTTGTGTTTTTTTCAGCTGATTGTTAGTCCAAAGTCTTGGCAGGCCTTTCTAAAACAGTCCATAAGTTGTTGAAGGTCTTCGGCAGAGTGAGCAGTAATGGTAGCATCATCAGCAAAGAGGAAATCCCTTAGGCATTTCAGCTGGATTTTAGACTTTGCTCTCAGTTTGGAGAGATTGAAGAGTTTTCTGTCTGTTCTGGTCCAGAGATAGATATTCTCTGTTGCAGTTCCAAAAGTGTATTTCAGCATAACAGCAAAAAAGATCCCAAATAAAGTTGGTGTGAGGATGCAGCCCTGCTTCACTCCACTTCAAATGTCAAAGGAATCTGATGTTAAGCCATCAAAAACTACAGTACCCTTCATTTCCTCATGAAAGGACCTGATGATGTTGAGGAGCTGAGGTGGACATCCAATCTTGGGGAGAATTTTATAAAGGCTGTCCCTACTACCAAGTCAAAAGCCTTTGTAAGATCTATGAAGGCTACGAAAAGTGGCTGTCTTTGTTCCCTGCATTTCTCCTGCAACTGTCTAAGGGAAAATACCATGTCAGTAGTGGACCTGTTGGCTCGGAATCCACACTGTGATTCTAGATAGATTCTCTCTGCAAGCACCTGGAGCCTCTGCCATATGACATGGGCAAGCAGCTTCCCTACAACACTGAGAAGAGAGATGCCGCGGTAGTTATTACAGTCACCCCTGTCGCCTTTGTTCTTATATAATGTGACGATATTTGCATCCTTCATGTCTTATGGTACTCCACCTTCCCTCCAACAAAGGCATAAGATTTCATGCAGTTCAGTGAGGATGTTCTCTTTGCAGCACTTCAGAATTTTGGGAGGGATGTTATCTTTCCCAGGTGCCTTGCCAGAGGCAAGGGAATCCAGGGCTGCGTTTAGTTCTTCTAAAGTTGGTTCACTGTCAGGCTCCTCCAAGACAGGCAGGCACTCAATATTATTTAAGGCTTCTTCAGTTACCCAATTTTCTCTGGAATATAACTTAGAGTAGTGCTGCACCCTGCGTGCCATGTGCTGTGCTCAGTCCTGGATAACCTCGCCTGTGGCAGATTTCAGAGGGGCAGATTTCTTCTGTGTTGGACCTAAGGCCTGCTTGTTGCCATCATACATCCCCTTGATATTGCCTGTGTCAACTGCTATCTGAATCCAAGAGCAAAGCTGCAGCCAATAATTGTTAGCACATCTCCTGGCGATCTGTTGGACTTTGCTACGAGCAGCTCGCAGAACCTGTAGGTTGCACTCACTGGAATAGGCTTTATATGCAATTAGAGTTCTCCTTTTTTCCTTGATGGCTGGCATCAGCTCTTCTGAATGGGCTTCAAACCAATCTGCTGTCTTTCTGATCTCTTTACCAAATACTGACAAGGCGGTGTTATAACCAGCATTCTTGAAATATTCCCATCATTCAGATGCAATTGCTTTAGCTGGGTCTGGGAGAGTTTCCTTGAGTGTTTGTGCAAATTACTTCATTTTGCCCTGATTGTAGGTCTTGGTGATGTCGATTCGTGGTCTTCTTTCCTTCTTCAAGTGATGCAATCTCTTTGTTTTCAGTTTTATTTTGCTGCACACCAAGGAGTGGTCTGTATCACAATCAGCACCCTGATAGCTGTGTATGATTGTAATACTGGGAAGGTTGGAGTGCCTGGTAAGAATCAAGTCGAGCTGGTGCCAATGCTTCGATCTTGGATGTCTCCAAGAGACTCTGTGTTGAGGCTGCAAATAAAGAAATGGAAGGTGTTGGGTGAATTCCATAGTGTAAGTCTAGAAGTATATAGCTAAGTTTATTCATGCATCTCCTCAGTTATACATCTATTCAACTGTCCGATAAATTTAAACTCTGTACATTTAAATAAGTATAAAACAAAATTCATATCTCTTCAGCACACATCTTTCCCTAATATAGATAGGAATTTTAGAACAGCCTTACTAGATAAGTCCAGAAGCCCATCAAGACTAAAAAAAGGAGGGTAAAACACATTTTGTGGGTAATTTTCAGCGACATGTACCTTTTATATATATATGTAACCATTGAGCCAAAAAATTACATAACACATTATAAAAAACAAATGAACATTTGAGTTCAAACCCACATTGGATGACCTTAGTCTTAAACAGGGTCTAAGGATTGGACTAGAAGACCTCCAAGGTCCCTTCCAAGTCTGTTTTTTTCTGTTATTTTGTTAATTATCATCTCCCAGCCTAATTTATCCAGTAAGTTACTTGCGGTGTGCGTGAAACAGAGGGGAAAGCAAACATTAGTTGCCACTTCAACATTCTTCTTTATAGTAGGCAACTATGTAATAATTGTGCTCAGCAGGGATTACAAGAGTAAAATTGCTTTCATCTTTGACTGGGGTGGATGGCCACATTGATTGTGTTGAGGTCACATTGACTGGTGTGGATGGCAACTGGAATACTAGTAGATCTGGAAAATCCTAAGTTCCACATTACATGTTATATATCCATGTACTATTGTGCAAATTCTCTGCATTATTACAGCAAGGGGAGTCCAGATAAGTATTGTGGGATTTATTCCCAATAAATGTACACTGAAAAAAAATGAATGACTGGTGAAATTGCCTTTTTCACAATCAGGGCATGAGATGATAAAGATTTGCATCTAAATTGATGAAAGGAAAAGCTATTTGAACCAATGTGCATTTGTCACTTTTCCCCTTCATTTTGACCTATTTCTCCACCCTGAAAAGGACATCTTGGACATGTCTTTAAAGAAAAAAGAAAAAAAAGCATAGGCTCCTATGCACAAGACTGTGTGACCTTTGACACAATGTAACCCTTGATGATGATGACATAATGTCATGAGAACAGATGGAAATAATACAGTGAAGCCCCTCTCTCTGCCTCTAATAGGCAGCTGGTGACATGAGCAGAACACCTCCTGCACCACTTAATAAAATTATCTTCATTTAGAAAAAAGGATGAAGTTATGGAGCCAATTACCTTAGTGGATGTGACAGGCAACCTTAAATGTATCTTCAGTTTGCTCCGTTTCGGTCCAATTCTTAAAAAAACAGAAAAAGAAGCTATGAATAAGGATGAAAAATGACTCAGAAGTGATGCCTGAGGAAATTCTTATCCTCAGTCTAGATAAAATTAATAGGGGAGGATTCAAAGCAGAATAAAATAGGGCCTGAGAAAATTGGGCCATTTCCACATTTGTCCCTTTATGTCTTGACTGAATTACAGAAGTCCAGGTTTCCTGTCTTTATAACAAGCTGAGAAGAAATGAACTGGTGGGGCCAACCTATTGACTCTGACAGCTCATGTATTGGATGGAAAGTGGGATCTGCAATATATGTATTGTATATAGGTGAACATCCCAAAAAATATCTTGGGATGAATAAGCTGCCAAGGGTTTCACAGACATCTTGTGTCATAGATTAGGTTCTTTACTTCCCAGCCCCCCTTATGAGAAGAAGAACATAAATAGAGTTTAGGTGTTCTGCAGTGAGGGTCATGAGTAAGCAGTATAGCTTCCAACCAGTAGGATCCATTCTTACACTTTGCAATAACTTCCCTGAAGCCCTTACTGATGTGTTGGACTCACTGCCAGAATAGACTTCTTGCCATAGTATGCAGTGGCATGATTGGAATTCCTTTGGAAGCTGCTTGCATGGCCATCCTCATTATCCTCCAAGTAATTGAAGAAATGATAATACCATGTGAGAGCCCTTGTTTTAATAATCTAACCATCTGGAAGATAGTTTACTAATCTAGAAGAAACAAAAATTGACCATGAAAAAAATTAGAATTTCCACTAAATCTCTGGGGGTGACATTAAATACGTTCCCCAATCCTTCCAATTTTATAATGATATTGTATGAGATTCATCTATTTTACAGATTGGATAGACAACTAAAGTTTGCTTTTTTCATGCTTAAGTACAAATTCATCATATCAACCAATGCTTGTACTGATGCACCATCATCACTTTGAAATGAGCTACAGTTCAAGCATTGAAATGCAGTCCCCATTCTCTCTCCTCCCAATTACACCCTCCCCCAGAGTAACCACTCAAGAAACAATTCTATTAGTCAAAATATATTCACAAATATATGTGAAATAGGAAATTGTTATATATGCTATACAAATATACAAAAATCTATGCAACTTTTTCATCAATCAACCTTCAAATACAGAAACAGGGTTTCACTTTAGTTTGTTAATCATTAATCTTAATAAATATATAAATATTCCTTTTAAGCAGCAATTTTCACACTGAAGTTTTGCTTTAGGTGAAATCATCTGTGTGTGAGCCAATTGGCAAATTACATCTCCTTCCCTGTGCTGCATTGTAGAATTACATAGTGCATGCTATAGTTTAACATTTTACTTTTATGTGCTTTACATGCATTAAATATTCTGATTCCAGTCAATTAAAGGCAGGATGCCACCCTTTGGAGGTCAACTGGAACTTTTGAAATGGTGAAACAGTCTTGTTCATTTAAACAAAATGATTTCTGAGATGGTGGTGCCAATCACAAACTTCCCATTTACAATAGCAGAATGGATGAAATTGTTTCTTATTTTTTACAGCCAGCCAGCTTTGTTCTGTCCCATCTTCATTTACCTTTGTCTTTTCAGAGGAGAGGCACCTGGGCACACTTCCAAACAAAACACTGGGTACAGCCATCTATTATTTTAATTTCCAAGTATGCTTCTACAATTTGTTCCCAAAATATTTTGGAAATGAAGATGATGCTTGAAGTTAGTAATCATTTTTTTTAAGTATGCCAGTTTTGAAACGGAAGGGAAGGGGAGGGGAATTAGGTGAATTATGGCATTAAAAAGGCTCAAGGGATTCAATGGTTTGATGGGGAGCTAGAAGAGATTGTAGAAGTCAACGTGATAGCCTAGTGAATGAGGCCCTGCCCCATTTTTATAATATGCATACAATGTACAGGGAAAAGGATAGAAAGTTTCATGATCTGAAACCATCAATTTCACTTTTTAGGCATTCTGTTGGACCCTGGAATCCAGGGTTTAGGAAACCAGTTACTGGAGGTTAGGCTAACAATAAAGGAGACAGAGTATTTTCTGTCCTGGCTCTTAGGCTTTGAAATTTGCTCCCTGAAGAACCTCAACAGGAAAGTAGTCTCTTCACTTATGCTAAGTATATATATTAGCTTGTATATATTTGGTTTTACATTTGGGAAGAAAGGATTTTTTAATTTTATTTTTTGAAGGAAAAAAATACAAATATACAATTTTTTCAAATATTATATATCTATATATCTATATATCTATATATCTATATATCTATATATCTATATATCTATATATCTATATCTATATATCTATATCTATATCTATATCTATATCTATATCTATATCTATCTATCTATCTATCTATCTATCTATCTATCTATCTATCTATCTATCTATCTATCTATATATATATATATAAGAGGAACAAACAGCCACATGCTTCTCCCAGAAGAAGGAAGCTAAAGCCACCAGCCTGATGATGACGGATGGGATTCTGTCGAAACGTTGCGCCTACACCTTTAGTTCTACGCGGGGAA
Organism: Vipera berus; assembly: GCF_964194415.1. Lineage (NCBI taxonomy): Eukaryota > Metazoa > Chordata > Lepidosauria > Squamata > Viperidae > Vipera > Vipera berus. The sequence continues at coordinate 330,055,256 of NC_138202.1, forward strand.
AAACCCGAATAACCAAAGATCCATATATCTATATATATCTATATCTATCTATCTATCTATCTATCTATCTATCTATCTATCTATCTATCTATCTATCTATCTATCTATCTCTATCTATCTATCTATCTATCTATCTATCTATCTATCTATCTATCTATATATATCTATATATATATATCTATATATATCTATATATATAGATATATATCTATATATACATATATATATATATATATATATATAATTTATTAATTTTATTTATATACCGCCCTTCTCCCGAAGGACTCAGGGCGGTGAACACGGCAATACATGTTAAAAGACAAAATACAAAAATTAAAAGAGATTAAACAAAATGCCCACAGCTCTTACAATAGGTTAAAACACATTAAAAGTAATAAAAAACCCAACCCATCCCATCAGGCCAGGCCAGCTTGTTCGAAGAGATACGTCTTTAGATCGCGCCGGAAGGAGCGCAGGTCGAGCGCCATCCAGAGCTCAACCAGAAGACGGTTCCATAAATCCGGCGCGCCCACAGAGAACGCCCTCCCCCTGGGGGCCACCAGTCGGCATTCTTTGACCGGTGGCACCCTGAGGAGGCCCTCTCTGTGGGAGCGTACTGGGCAGAGGGAAGTTGATGCCGGCCGCAGGTGCTCCCCAAGGTATTCCGGACCCATGCCATGTAGGGCTTTGTAGGTCAATACCAGCACCTTGAATCTCACCCTATAGTCTCACTATAGAGAGACTACATGTACTGTACCTAAATAGCCGTCTGTCAGAAACAAAACTATGACCCTAAATGGAGAAACTTTTTTGTTCCAGTGTGGCAATTTCTATTATCCAGTGAAGCTGCTGATTTCATGGTGCAAGCTTAAGTTCTGTCAGATTAAATCAAAAACATAGAAATAACTATAACCATAGCCAGCCACTTTCTACAAAAGTTACCACCCTTTCAGGGAAGGCAACAAGAGGGAGAGAAACCCAAACAAACCAAATAATAATAATTATTATAATTACCAATATCATGATTGCAAGTCAGGCAGAAGAAAGATGAAACTAAAAAGAAGTTATCAGGTTTCTAAGTTTTTGTTTTTTTTGTGGTGATGGTATTGATAAAAAGCAACTTGGAAGAGCCCCCATCATTGTTTCTTTGCATAATTACTTGTCCATTATTCAGAAAAAAACAGTTTTGTTTGCATGAAGGCAGTTCATACTCAGCTTTAGTTCTAGAATAACTTTCCTCAATGTGATTCCCTTCAAGTGCTTGGATTATAATTCTTCAAAACTCAAACCAGCATAGCTAAAGATTTATCCAGTGGAAAGGGGGAAATTAGCATCAAGAGAAACAGCACATTATTTATTTAAAGTCAGTTTAGTTTTGTCTTCTAATTCATTGGTCTTAGATACTGGAATATACTAGTAGTTTCTGGCATTTGAAAAAGACAAAAAAAATGAGAAAGGTTCCCATGGAAAGCAGATCTAATCAAAGGAGAAGCTCAATCCCACCCTTATCTGTCCTTAGCCAGTCCCTATGCATACCATAGCATACTGGCAACAGTATCCTATTAGGATGCTTGCTTTAATTCTTTGATCAAGAAAATGGGTCTAACTGTCCTAGGTCCACATATCGCCCTTCTGAAATATGATTCAACATTTGAAATTATCAAAGGCATCAATGCCTTTAATTTAAGGTAATAGAATGAATTGGTTAAAATATAGTCCAAAGAAAGATTGTAATAGTTCTTCATAAATTCTTAACGCATAAGCGTCAGTAATAATAATAATAATAATAATAATAATAATAATAATAATAATAATAATAATAATAATAATAATAATAATAATAATAAGTTGGAAGGGACCTTGGAGGTCATCTAGTCCAACCCCCTGCTCAGGCAGGAAACCCTATACCATGTCAGGCAAATGGCTGTCCAGTCTCTTCTTAAAAACCTCCAGTGTTGGAGCATTCACCACCTCTGGAGGCAGGTTGTTCCACTGGTTAGTTGTTCTGTCAGGAAGTTTCTCCTTAGTTCTAGGTTGCTTCTCTCCTTGATTAGTTTCTATCCATTGCTTCTTGTCCTGCTTTCAGGTGCTTTGGAGAATAGCTTGACTCCCTCTTCTTTGTGGCAGCTCCTGAGATATTGGAACACTGCTATCACGTCACCCCTCACTCTTCTGTTCGTTAAACTACACATACCCAATTCCAGCAACCGTTCCCTATATGTTTTAGCCTCCAGTCCCCCAATCATCTTTGTTGCTCTTCTCTGTACCCTTTCTAGAGTCTTGACATCTTTTTTACATTGTGGTGACCAAAACTGGATATTCCAGGTGTGGCCTTACCAAAGCATTTTAAAGTGGTATTAGTACTTCACGCGATCTTGATTTGATCCCTCTGTTAATGCAGCCTAGAACTGTGTTGGCTTTTTTGGCAGCTGCAGCACACTGCTGGCTCATATTGAAGTGATTGTCTACTAGGACTCCGAGATCCTTCTCACAGTTACTACTATTGAGCAAGGTACCACCTATACTATACCTGTGCATTTGATTTTTCCTGCCTAAATGTAGAACCTTACTTTTTTCACCATTGAATTTCATTTTGTTAGATAGCGCCCAATGTTCAAGATTTTCCTGTATCTTAAGCCTATCTTTTGGAGTGTTGGCTATTCCTACCAGCTTGCTGTCATCTGCAAATTTGATGAGTTACCCATCTATCCCCTCATCCAAATCATTGATGAAGATCTTGAAGATCACTGGGCTCAGAACAGAGCCCTGGGATACCCCACTACACACTTCCTTCCATGTAGATGCAGTTCTATTGAGGACCAGGTGCTGAGTATGGCCAGTCAGCCAGCTATGAATCCATCTGGTGGTGATGCTGTCTAACCCACATTTTTCTATCTTATCAAGTAGTAGGTTGTGATTTACATTATCAAATTCCATACTGAAGTCCAAGTAAATTATATCTACAGCATTCCTCTGGTCCACTAATTTTGTCACTTGGTCAAAGAATGTGATAAGATTTGTCTGTCATGATATGTTTTTGACAAACCCATGTTGGCTTTTAGTGATGACTTTGTTTGCATCAAGGTGTTCGCTGATTTGTTGTAAACAAGAAAGAACAGGAAAAAATATATAAAGACAGTAAATGTAGTGGGAAGAGGAAAATATATGTAAATCTGAGGTTTGAACTCCTGTTTGGGAAAACTAGTCAAGAAAACTACTACTGTTTGGGAAAACTACTTGGGTGAACATTCTGAAAGAAAGTCATGAAGAAAAGATGGCTTTGATAGGCAATAAATCGTATAAAGATAAATTCCGTCTACATCTACTTCTAGAGTACAAACCAAATAGGTTGTGATCTAGGGCAATTAAACCTCCTTATTTTTGATGGACATACCTACATGTGCTTGCTTTTAATAGTTGCTGGAGAGCATCAAACAGTGCCTCTGAAATATGCAAAAGGTTTTTTTAATTATTATTACTGTTATCCAGAATGTTGCAAGTTGCAATTTAAGTAATGGCATTCATCCTACTGACTATAATGTACCAAAATTAAAAATTAGGTGCTTGTACAATTCATCGTAGAAAGGATAGTCCTGCCACTTGCTTTTAGAGAGTCAAAACAGAGATTATTATAATTATTACTATTTCTCCCCATGGGTCTTATCACCATTTGAATGGCAGAAATCTGGTTTCAGGTGAGTGTATCCAAGAAAATCTTCATCCTGTGCTGGCTTTTTATTTCATTATTTCTTCCCAACATGGTGGTACTTGCCTCTGCCCGCTATCTGCCAAAGCCTTTTTTGTATTGCTAATGGAGTGCTGGAATTGTGGCAGTTCAGAAAAGGGAATATGTGTGAGCGGCAATATGCTGACAGACCCCTCTGTGGAATCTAATCCGTTCCAGCTCATGCACTCCTCAGAAACTATTTAACTTTCATTAAACTGTGTTTGATATCAGCTAAATAGAATGCATACGGCACCAATATCGCTCATATGGTCTCATTCATTCAATCACAGCAGTTGTTCCCCTCTCCTTTATGTCTCCCCTCCGTTGTCTCCCTACCCAAGATAGCAGGGTAAATAGGAGACCTTTGAAGATATAGTTAGTGCTCAGATTTCTTTATTCTTTTGTGCTGGTTTCTCAGCGCTGAAACGTTGATTCATGTATGTCTCAGACAGCTTCCATTAATTTTATGTAATGTAGCTTTTATCTGCTAGTGGGACAACTCTCTCAGTACTGACACCCTCCGTTCCCTTCCTCCCACTTCACTTGCTCCTTTTTTTCTTTTCTTTTCCTTCTTGTTCTTCTGTTGTTGTTCCCCAGCTGTCCAATGTTAAAGAACATCCCTTTACCAAAACAGAAAATAAAAACCCTTTCTTAGAGGATGGCAGCCATATGAAAAGATGAGGGGTATCTTCTTCACAACAGCACAGCAACTTAATCACAAAAATAAGTACAGTAGAGGTCTAGAGCATGAACCTCTGTTTTGTTCCAACTACAAATAATCGAAGATCAAGATCATACATTATTATTCCAAATTAAATAATCATCCATTAAAAAACAGCAATCCATTGTATTTTGACAAAAATGAATTTGTCTTTAAAAGAAAGAAATGCTTTTGAATCAAGCTCAAAGACTGGAGAGTACCATCTACAGTTAGCAGCATTGTAGAAATAATTTGCTATTGCTTTCCTCATGGTTATTTATTTATTTATTACACATATGTGCCTCACATTTCACTATCAAACTATCTCACTATATTTTCTAACATTCATGCCACTCTTATGCTAACCCAAACCTAAACCAACCACATTAGGGCTTAGTGTCCTATAGGAATCCACTAGTGACTCAACATGAATTGAGTTTTTATAAAGAGACTAATGTGTTTTGGAACTTCATCTTTATAGAATGGGGGTCACATGTAGAATCATGGATACCTATGGAAGGGGGAAACACAGAACTTACACACTTGCATCAGACAGTTGCTTTATGAAGTTGTGTGCATGTTATCATTTTGAAAAAAAATAAGTTTTCCTTGAAGGCTGCTGGGTGGGATGTTCTTCATTCAAAAAAAATGTAAATCCACCCAAAAGCTAGGTGCTGCCATAGCACTTTTTGCAAGTCCTTTCCATTCACCCCTAACATATGGAAGGCATTTTTCTTTCTCTTGAGACACTTTCAGATATGTGGATTCTTACATCTTTTCTGAAATGGGAGAACATAAAAAACAATTTACTCTTAGCTCTGTGACAATTTGGCCTGAGACTGAATCCATATAAACATTGTTTCTCCTAGTTCTCATTATTTATTTCATTTGCAGTTGGATTTGGATTTGGATATTGGGAATTTGCCTGTAGTATTCTTCATAAAATTGTCCCACCCTCTATCCAATCTCTATTCAAAACCAGGTCAGATTTTGCAAGTCAGAAGCTACATCACCATTTTAATAACCTGTTCACAAGGCACTAATCTGACTGTGAATGCAGCACAGTGGGGGCACTTGATTTGCTGCATGGATAGGACAGTGTATGAAGAATGGAAAGCTGCTATAAAGTTTTCACAGTGAAATTCCCATGAAAAGCACAAGGAAAAGAAAACACCGCACAGCATATTAATGACCCAGAAGAGTATCATCGCTGCATTTGTAAATTCTCCTTTTTCCTAATGAAAATGGATTTTTTTAAAAAAAACATCCAGCCAAACACACACACACACACACACAACTTAATCTTTTTCTAAATTGTGTTTGCTTCACCTGAGTGGCGAACAAAATAGAAATCTAAACTCAATGGCAAAAACTCACACATGTCATTAAAGAGAGTTGTCCTGCTTTTTCTTAATTGTGTTTACTGAAACTCAAGATAGTCATCTTTGTTTCTAAGTTACTTAAGAGAAACAACATGGGGTCCCTTAATAAAGGAGAAGCAGAAATTGGAAATACTATTTTGTGAAGTTTTATTTTTATATTAGAGCTTTATTTATTTGGAAGATTTGCATATAATCCATTCCTGGATTTACAGTGATACATTTTTTAAAAAAAATCTGCAAAACCAACCTTGGAGGCATTATGAGTATTATGAAAGGCAAAACGCCTAGATCAATAACATAACTTGAGTCCTCTACTGGGCTATAATAAGGAGAGAGCTTAATTATTGCAGTTTGTCTGGGGTCTATGACAACTTACCATGGTGAGTCTGATCCCACGTATCCTATCATGGAGAAAACAGGACCGATAATTAATGATAACTCATCAATGGTGGAACTCATAAGAAATGCCCCTTTTGTGATGTATATGTATGCAGTAAATATCTATGTCCCAAAGGTGCTTTCCAAAAGTCACCAAACTTTCTTTGTTTTTTTTCCCTCGAAGATGTTTTGCTTCTCATCCAAGAAGCTTTTTCATTTCTGACTGAATGGCGGGGAATGAAAGGATTATTCTTTTGCAAGAATATAAATTCTTTCATTCTCCATCTTTCAGTCAGAACTGAAGAAGTTTCTTGGATGAGAAGCAAAACGTCTTCAAGGAAAAAAACAGAAAATCCAGTTGCCTTTTGGAAAGCACTTTTGGTACACTATTTGGGCTTAGGTGGTTCTGTAAATAGCATCTTGTAATGATCAAATTAAGCACCCTGAGCTGAGCTTAGGAGACAATGTACAACCAGTAAAACTATTTCAACATAAGTGTAATATGAGATTTCCATGTTGTCTCCCATGTTGTTTTATTCTAGGATAGACACATTTTTGAGCCATGGTCAAGGCAAACCCCTACACACATACACACACACTCCATTGTTATAGTCCTATCTTAGGTTAATTAGTATGACAGGTTTCTCTCCTGTAGGGATCCATACACTTTACTAACTGAAGCCAATTAAAAAAAAGCAAACATGGTGGTGCAACTCCAAACATGCAAGAACCTATAGTGAATATCATGACTGTATTGATAACAGCTAGTTCCAAATCTGTAAATGATACTTCTCAGTAGCATCAAGCATAAGTTCCAGTAGATCCCAAAGACATAGTAGGAATGGAGCCAAGCAAAATGGGGCCTTCAACCCCTGATTCCAATAGGCCTTTTCAGATGGATTATATGCAGGATCACAGACTCTCTTTCTCTTGCAGATTGCTCATCTATCAAAACAATCAAGGCTAACTCCATGCCAAATCATGGACTCATATTGCATAATATGAACATAATTCATGTCATTTAAAAGCAGTTAGAAAGACATCACACTGCCCTAACCCTCAACTTGGTTAAATGTAGAATAATGCTCACCTGCCCTTTGTTAAAATTATTCCAATCCCTTTGTTCAGCACAAATACAGTTGAGAATGACACAGACTGGCCATAATAGTGTTCAGATGTTGACAGGGCATTTGCCAGAACTGGATGATGAGTCATCTGTCCAAAAGCCTTGAAGTGAACTCTTGGAGAATTTCTTCTCCTCTCCTCAACTCTCCTCTCCTCTCCACTGCTCTCCTCTCCTCTCCTTCTTACCTCTTCCCATGTATTTGTCCCACATTTAGTTTACTAGGGCTCATGGGAATCAGTGGTGGGACTCAAATATGTGAAAAACCGGTTCTGTGTGTGGATGCTGCTTCTGGAAGTCCATTCTGGGCCTGGGCAACAAAAAGTTAGCTACCAGTTCTACCGAACTGGCACGAACTGGCTGAATCCCACCACCAATGGGAATGAAATGTATCTTCACTTAGGATGCTTTTGTTCTCTGCAAATCTTGGTTTCTCCCATTTGTGTGTGTGTGTGTGTGTTTTACTATTATTTTGGCTACAGTGGGATTTTTAGTCTGAATATGAGTTTGAGCTAATGATTTTTTTTCCAGTGCCAAAGAAATGTATTCCAAGGCCTCAAGGTAAAACAAAGCATACACTGCCGCTTTTCCTTAATCTCACCCAAGTCACATCTTCCAGACCACATTTTCAAAATGCTTGAGTGTTGCCATTGGTGAATAGGCATCATAAAAGTTATTTAGATAAATGCATTGACTTTTTAAAAACTATACATTATTAATCGCATTAATAGCATTAACAAAGGCTAATTGAAAACGTTTCACCTATAATTACCCTAGTCATCATTTCAGTACATTTTGTGTTTGTCAAAGTAAACCAGAAAGGAGTAATTAAGACTTGGCTGTTATTTGCCCCCTTTTATTTTTATTATTAAATATGCTGTGCGGGAGGAAGAGAGCATGATCAGGAAAAAAAATGCTTTTCTTCAGTACTGCACATTAAAGACAATCACAGACAGCCATACCTTCTCCTATTAGTCTAAACATTTATTTTAGTTTATTTAAATATGCTTGAAACTGTACTTTATAAATGTATGCAAATGTATGTGATACAGGTGATCAAATATGCACAGGTTATCTCTCCATCTCATGCATATTTTTTATTCTCCAATCTTTGCCAATCTAGTGTTTTCCTAATGTGTTGGGTCTATAATTCCCAGAATGTACCATTTATGGGAAGCAGTCAGTGGCTGGAAATGCTGAGCATTTTAGTTTGAACACATCTGAGCAACACTAGTTTAGGAAACAGATTGACTGTCAACCTTTAATGCAGTTTTTCCCAGTCTTAGCAATTCTGAATGTTATGGACTTCAGCTCCCAAAATTCCCTAGCCAGGATGTGCTGGTTGGGAAACTCTGGGAAGTGAAATTCACAAATCTTAAAGTTGCCAAGGTTGAGGAATATTGCCTTAATGCAGGGGTGGCAACCTTGGCTCTTTTATGACTTGTGGATTTCAACTCCCAAAATTCCTGAGCCAGCTCAAATATCACAAGCCAATTCCAAACTATTGCTTTGAGTATTTCTCTGAAATATTTGTATTTTTCTTTTCCAGTTCAGGCATGGAAATACAACTCTCTCAGAATGCATTTCTTGCAAAAATAGAGCAAATAAATAAGGCATCAAATAAATAAGGCATCAAATAAATATAACCCCAGCCAAAAAAATCCCCAACCAAATCTGAAAACCATTTTAAACTACTTCATCTCAATAGAGCCTTGGTGGAGCAGTGGGCTAATGCCTCCTTAAGTAACACCAGCTGCCTGCAATTAGTGCAGGTTCGCATCCCACCAGGCTCAAGGTTGACTCAGCCTTCCATCCTTCCGAGGTAGGTAAAATGAGGACCCAGATTGTTGGGGGCAATTAAGCTGACTGTAATAATGCCGCTTGGGGTGTGTGTGAAAACCCTAATAAGCAGGCATATACATAGAATGAAGGCTACTGCTAAGCTTGTAAGCCGCCCTGAGTCTTCGGAGAAGGGCGGGATAAAAATGGAATTAAAATAAAAAATAAAAAAAATAAAATAAAATAATAAAAATGTACTTGCCCAACAGAAACCTGAGACCAATTTCTAGAAAGCAACGCTTTAAAATTCCTCAAAAGAAATTACTGTGGACAGACATGTGCAGGAGTCCATAATACATGTAGTCCTCATTTAACAACCACTCCTTCAGTGACCATTCAACATTATGATGACACTGAACAGGTGATATTTATGATCAGTCCTCATAGTCACAGCACTCTCAGTGTTCCTGTGGTCGTGTGATCATGATCTGGGCACTTGGTGATTAGCTCACAATTATAATGTTTCAATATCCTGTAGTCATGTGATCATCATTTATGACCTTTACTACTGGCTTTCAACAAGCAAAATCAATAGCAAAAATGGCAAGCACATGATGTCACACTTATCAATGGCATGATATTTGCTTAAGGATGGCAACTGGAACTGTTGGAAGTGATGCTCACTATGTGGTCGTAGTTATTTCACTTGAGCTTTATGTGTCAGTTCTCCCTGGCTCAGCTTGGAGGGGAGGGCTCACAGGCATCCTGGCATAAAAAAGAAGAAAGGGGGTAGGATGAAAGGGGGAAGAAGGGGGGAAAGAAGAAAGAAGGAAAGATGAAAAGGCAATAAAGCTTGGTGCGCACATGATAGGAAATCAGGAGGGGGGGAATGACAGGTCAGAAGGACCAAAGCAGCTGGATCCTGTTGGTACCAGGTTGGCTGGAAATGGACTGGTCACAGGGAGGATAGGCTAGGGGCAAACCTACACCTAATTTTTGTATCCAGCAAGTGTGGATTTCAGAGCTAGCTTGAATTTACTGCAAACAACACTCTTAGTAAAAGAATCCTTTGCTTTAACCAAATGAAGTCAAAAGCTTTTTTTTCCTAAGGGATTGGATTGGGGCAGGTCTGACGTTATGACTGTGTCACTCAGGAATGGAAATTCCAATGTCAATTACCATCATTAAGCAAGGATTATCTATATGGTTTGGGGCAGCAAGTAGAATAATATTTTTTCTCAATGCCATAAGAACGTTTTGTTAATTAAAAAACATCATTTAAATGTTTAAAGCAAAAATAAACACCTTTCAACCTCTAAGGATAGGAAAAGTGATCTTGCATCCATGAATTTAAACCAAGATATTGATAAGGCTTGTGGATTATTTCCAGCTGTGGGATGTTGGACATTCTGCCACCTTTTAAGTTCTCAACGCTGTCTTTGAATATACAAAACAATACACAAGCAAGTTAAAGACAAGCAGAGTTGAGGAATGTTTGGGAAGTCTAATTTGAACTGACCTTATCTCAGATTCTTGGTTTAATGTGTTATTTTTAAAAATATTTCTTGAAAATAAATGACCACATTTAGCATTATCCAAATGTTGATACAGATATTGTTAACTGTACTCAGCTTACAAAAAAATGTATGACACATGCTATAGATGTGTTTTGAAAATAAATTAGTAATTATAAGAAAATATGTTTATTAACATTTAATTGAAACATTTTTTTGCAATTTTTTAACCAGATTAATATGAAAACAAAATGGAAAAGATTAAGGTAATATAGACAAGAACTTATGTTATTTACTTTTTCATTAGCTGAATAAAAACAGTAATAAATTACTAATATTCTTTTAATCTTTGCATGAAATTTAGTCAGCTAAAATGCTGAGACATTGGATTCTACATCAGATTTGACAATCTTTTCTATTCTAAGTACCAATGACTAATCTCAGAAAGGTGTGTGGGGGGGTGATCCTTCCCTGTTCAATATGTCACAAAATTCCAACTCATAGAAAATTTTGGTAATTTACCTCACCATCTTGCAAGCTTTGGACAAGAGAGACTGAACTAGAGTGAGCTTAGTAATTGCACAACATTTCATCACTTATTTTTTTAAAAAAATTGAATATCTTAATTTGATTGGGATAGCTGGAGGGACTTCAGTTTGAGAGAGGGATCAAGTTCAGTTCTATATTATGTTTATAACCTGGGGGGAACAGATCAACCCAGAATTTTGCCCATTTAAATGCATGAGAATCACATTTTTATTTATTTTCAACTCTACTATTATCTGTAATAGAAGTGGGTATGGAATCTCCACATGTTGCATTGTCCTACATCTTTCTAATACACATACACATACTCACACATCCACAGCATTAGTAAAGTGCAAAGGTTTTCCAGATTCCATACTAATTTAAGTTTTGTTTCTTTTGCTAGTATGTAGAGAGAATAGTCGGCATGAGTGCATTTATCACAGCAGTTAATGAAAGAACTTAATTCTTTTCCATTCTAATAAAGTAAAACTAAGGGTGAAATGATAGTATTGTCCAGCATATGCCACAGAAATCCAGCACACTTTTGTGAATTAAATGGTAGTGCAAATAACCATAAAAGCTTTGTAGCCAAGACAATTGGGATGAAAACTGTAAAGAAACAAAAACCTTGCTGGAGGAACATACATGTAAAAATAGCTACTATTGTGTGATAATTTATTGCCTGATAATGGGGTAGTATGACACTTGATTCCAAGAGCTGCTTGTGTTGTTTGCCTTCATATTTTGCAGTTGTACAGCATGTGATGCATAATTGTTTAAGCAGTTAGCGGAGTGGGTGCATGCAACTGCTGGAGTAAAGTCCTTCTTTATGATTGCTGGAGAGTATAGCTGGGAAAACCTCATCTTGAAGACGGCTTTTCCTAGAAGCTGGTAATATGTTGCTTCCCATTTTATAACTGTTGGTTTTCCACTTCTCTTTTCTTGGATCTCAAGAAAATATATAGTAATCATAGTAGCACTATTTCTATTGTACTTAAACATACATTTATCTCAATAATTCATAAATGAATTTCTAATGTTGGATCATTATTATAATTCCTATCTTCAAATTAAAACTAAGGATTTGAAGCTAAGCCTGGGATGGCTAAGATGTTTTCATGAATTCATTGTATTAGAAATTTTAGCTCTTCCACCTATGCTATATGTATACAATGGTGTTTTCCATTATATGAGCTCATAGGAAAATTTGATTACCTTAGATTACTGAAGCATTACATCCTGCTACTCTGCTACACGATGCAAAAAAACTTCAGTAGATATAATTGTGAGAAATAGAAAGGGTTCTTTATATCAAACTGTATTTGGGGCAGTCCAGAATTGGAAGGAGACAGTTACAGGTAGTACTCAGTATAACCACAATTGAGAAAGGAATGTTTCTTGCTAAGTAAGACAGTTGTTAAGCAGTCACACCCAATTTTGCAATCTTTTTTCTATGGCTGTTAAGCAAATCACAATGGTTGTTAATTCAATCATGAAATTGTAAAGGGAATCCAGCTTCCCCCCATTGACTTTGTTTGTTCAAAGCCACCTGGGAAGGTTGCAAATGGTGATCACACATGACTCTAGAAACTGCAACTGTTGTAAATACATGTCAGTTGCCAAGCACTTGAATTTTGCTCACATCAACATAGGGACTCTGTGACAGTCATAAGTGTGAGGATCAGTCACAAGTCACTTTTTCAGCACCTTCATAACTTTGAATGGTCATTAATGGTCATTGGATCAAGATGGCGGCAACTTGCTTGGCTGCGGCTGCTTCAGCTCTCAAAAGTGTTGAGGTAATGGAAAGGAATGAGCCACCTGGATTGAATGACTTTTTAAGAATAGAGACAAGAAAGCAGAGTTGTAAAGCTAAACTACTATATGATCATCAGTCCATATGGAGATATTTAGTGAGAGAGGAACTGTCGAGAAATCTGTTCTGGAGAGTCTGCATTGCCTTGGATTACTTCAGTGCAAAGAGTCAGAGGTGTCAGTGCAAAGAGTCAGAGGTGTCAGTGGTTCACATGAAGTGTGAGATGTCAGCTACAATATCTGCAGGTGCAGGTTGGAAGAAAAGGAATAGCTGGAGGTGGAGTCAGCATCACGCTCAGCGTTTTGGGCAGCGGAAGCAGAGTAGGGTGGCAGCTGTTGCAGCAAGGAAGTTTCCCTCCAGCTCTGACCATCTTCAGAAGAGGAGGTGGTATGACCATAAGAGGAAACATGGCAAATGCAGAAGGCTAACATCTAGCCTAAAAGCTAAACCATATAGAGTGTCACTTCCATCTATTCTGTTTGCTAATGCTTGCTCCTTAGAGCCAAAAATGGATTACATGAGACTAGATTTAACAACAATTTTAAGAGGCCGTGAGAAACTGCTGTGTCATCATTACAACAGAAACTTGGTTAAAGCACCTTGTCCCAGATAGTACTGTTAGCTTGATGTGATTTTCAACATTTTGGCTGACCAGAGTTTTGCTCTTAGTGGCAAATCCTGTGGAGAGGGTGTCTGTTTTTATATAAATGACAGATGGTGTAATAATGCCAAGGTGGTTTCAAGTCTGTGCTCCCCTGATGAGGAGCTTTTGACTATCAAATGCAGACCCTTCTATCTGCCTAGTGAACTTTCTGTTATCATTATCACAGCTGTGTATATTCCTCCTGGTGCAAACAGAGATGAGGCCCCAATGTTCTTTTTCATACCATCAGTGACTTTCAAACTAATTACTCAGTGGGCTCATTTATTGTAGTGGGTGACTTTAATCAAGTTGATTTGAAAGCTACTCTTCCCCATTTCCATCAATATGTGGACTTTGCAACCAGAGGGAAGAATACAATGGAACTTTTTTCAGGACCCAACAAATACCAGATGTATGTGGCAAGGAATCCAGGCCATCACAGATTATAAAGTGGCTCCATCAAGATGCAAGGGTGACACAGACTTCTTAAATGAGCAGAACACATTTTTGAGAAGATTCAAGGCATCAAATAGCACCCCTGCAAGGAAAGTTGTGCCCCATCCTGATGAACTTTGATGTTACCTCAGTCCGGAGAACATTGCAGAAAGTTAACATTTCCTGAGTGGGGGGGAAGGAAAGAGATGAGAAGGCAAAGGGAGGGAGGGAGGGAGGAAGGGAAAAAGGGAGAGAGGAAGGAAGGAACAGGGAGGAAGGAATGGAGAGTGGGGGGGAAGAAGGAAGGAACAGAGGAAGGAAGGGAAGAAGGAACAGAGGGAGGAAGGGAAGGAGGAAGGAATGGAGGATGGAAGGGTGGGAGGGACCATGTCCCGTCACTCGCCCCGGTCCCACCCTCCTCTGCCGGAGACCCTCAGATCTGCCCCAGTCCTACCCAGGAACCTCTAAAGCAAGTGATGTCGAGCTGGCCATGCCCACCCAGTAGGCCATGCCCATCCTAGCCACGCCCACCCAGTAGGCCACACCCATCCTAGCCACACCCACCCGGCCTCCCAAGGGCAACCACAATGCTGATGTGGCCCTCAATGAAATTGAGTTTGACACCCCTGTAGTAGACAAACTGGACTTTTAGGCTTTAATTCTCCTTTGTGCAACTGGATTCTTGATTTTCCTATTGACAGGACCCAGTATGTGTGATCTGGGATTAATATTTCTAACACCATTTTCTTGAGCACAGGTTCTCCTCAGGGCTGCATCCTCAGGGCTTACTGATAAGCTTGTAAGCCGCCCTGAGTCTTCGGAGAAGGGCGGGATATAAATGGAATTAAAAATAAAAATAAATAAATTAAATCTGCTGTTGTTCACCCTGTTGACCCATGATTCTTGTGCAAGGCTTGCCACCAACCATATTGTGAAGTATGCAGAAGACACAACAGTAGTGGGGCCTATTCAAGATGAAAATGAGGGTGCTTACCACAAGGAGGTAGAGGTTTAGTGAACTGCTGTAATAAAAACAGCCTAGTTTTAAACATTGGAAAAACTAAAGAGATCATTGTCAATTTCAGAAAAAAATAGGCACAAGCACTCTCCTCTATGTATTAATGATTCACCTGTGAAGATGGTTAGCAGCATCAAATTTCTGGGTGCGCAGCTAATGAGTAGACTGGCTTGGTCGTTCAATAGTGAGATAGAGATGAAGCAGGCACAGCAGCTCCTGCATTTTCTGCATCGCATGAGAAAAGCACATCTTCCTTCCCCTGTCCTTACCACTTTCCACAGAAGGATGATTGAGAGCATCCTGTCATACTACATTGCACGCCAGACCTATGGAACCGCTTGCCGGTTGAGCTCCGGACGGCCCCCGACCTTCGCTCCTTCCGGTGCGATCTAAAAACGTATCTATTTGAGCAGTCTGACCTGGTCTGATGGGTTAGGGTTGGGGTTTTAATACATTTTAATTATTGTTTTAACCTTGAGCATTTATTTAATCGCTTTTAACTTTTGTATCCTGTTTTCGTATTTATTGCCCTGTACACCGCCCTGAGTCCTTCGGGAGAAGGGTGGTATAAAAATATAATAAATAAATAAATAATAAATAAATTACAGTCTGGTTTGGAAGCATCACTGATTCAGACAGGAAGGCAGTGCAGAGAGTGGTGAGGATGGCAGAAAAGATTATTGGTTGTTCACTTGCTTTTATCCAGGACATAGCACATAAGCAATGCTTGAACAAAGTCTGCAGGATTGTCTGGGACATCTTCTCCATGACCTGTTTTCCTTCTTACCTTCTAGGAAGAGGCTTCATAATATCCGAAGCAGAACGTTCAGACTCAGCCACAGTTACATTCCATATAGCATCAACCTTGTGAACTCTCAAGTTTCCTCTTTTCACTATGTATTCAAGATGGACAGTAATTAATATTTATATGCATTTATATGTAAGGATGTAGGTATATACATATGTTGTACATAGAATGTTTATATGTGTGTTATGTATGTATACACTTTTGAAAGCAGGCAACAGAATTCCATTTTGAATGTGTGCTAGTGTGCCCACAGTAAAAAATGATAACAAAGCTTGTCTTGTCTTAAATGGTTATAAGTTGAGGACTACATGAATATGGCTATAGATGAGAGGTTGTGGATCTGATCTTTCCACAAACTATCTGGTCATTTTGAATACAAATTGCTGTTTTACACAAAAACTAAAATAAGTTACAGTTAATCCTGCATCTGTTGGATAATCATGATTGTATTCCTTTGACTAGTTCCACAAATGTTTTTCTTCAAAAGTGTCCTTAAAATGCAGCTGTGAAAAATGCAGCAAAGTTGCTAACCTATGCAAGGTATAAGGAATATGTTTGAAGTCTGTAATGAAAGATTTTTCACTGGCTTGACAATCACTTTCCATACAGAGTTAAGGAGTTGGTGTTAATTTTTAGAGCTTGACTCTCTGAAGAGCTGTATCTTTCTTTACAAAGTTGTTTGATCATGAAGATCAGCAGAAGAGGCTCTACCAAAGATATCTCCATTGTCAGGGATTTATTATTCTAGTATGCAAAAGACTTTCTTCTGCACTGCTTTCAGCTGTGAAATGCACTTGGGGAGCTGTAGTTTGGTCTTTACGGGGCTTTTAGCTGTTAATTAATGTTAGAAACTGTTTTAATTTATAATTTCAAATGTTTTTCATTCTCTATTTTATATATTACCTTGAATTGACCTAGGCGAGAAAATGAATAATGAACAAATAAATAAAACCCACACATCTTCTTCCTTTACCCAACTGCCCCTTGAGAAAAGACATTTTAATCAGCCAAAGTTCATAAGAAGGAGAGTTGGGTAATAGTGGTGGAATGGGATAGAAAACAGCTCTATTGATTAGAAGAGGTGGAACTGTAGACTCCATAATCTGACTTGTCCTAGAAATCATCCAAACTAACTCTGTACCATCTTAAGTCTTAACAATAGAAAGGTATTAAAATAAGGTAACTTTTTTTTTAAAAGGTGTTTTTTCAAAAGGCAACTGGACATTGTTTTTCTTTGAAGACATTTCACTTCTCATCCAAGAAGCTTCAGTCTTCTATTTATGAGGGTTGTAGAGGGACGCTTGATTTATTTTTGAACCAATGCTGCATGAGTAAAGAACATATCTAGTTCTATTTTTAATTCATTTTTTATTCATGCTTTTAAATATGAAATCTCATTATTAAAATATTACTAATATATACTGTAGAATTAGGGAATTTAAAGGACCTACTGATGTCCATGATGTTCAAAGCTAAAATCAGTCAAATTCCCAAAGGTTTACTTGTAGTAAATTTGAGGGCTGTTGTATTTTTGCTAATTTGGAACATTTCTATCCCACATTTTTTATTCAATGCTATGGAGGCAACTTACAATAATGGAACATAAGGACACTCCATTGATACAATTTCATTAAAAAATATAAAAATCAGAAGGGAAAAATAAAAATAATAGCCAAAAATAATAATACATAAAAGTCAGTAAGGCAATTATATATATGAAAAACTCAAGAGAATGGGACAACTGTCTACCTGCAGAATACAACTGCAAGAAAGGAGAGTGCAGTTTAGAGCATCACCACAAAAGGGGTGATGTAGTCACATGGGAAACTTTGGAAATATTATTATTATTATAAATAATAATATTTATTATTAATATAATAATAATAATAATAATAATAATAATAATAATAATAATAATAATAATAATAATAATAATAATAATAATAATAATAATAATAATAATAATAATGTTGGAAGGGATCTTGCAGGTCATCTAGTCCAACCCCCTGCTCAGACAGGAAACCCTATACCATTTACGACAAATGGCTGTCCAGTCTCCTCTTACAAACTTCCATTGTTGGAGCATTCACCACTTCTGGAGGCAGGTTGTTCCACTGGTTAATTGTACTAACTGTCAGGAAGTTTCTCCTTAGTTCTAGGTTGCTTCTCTCTTTGACTGGTTTCCATCCATTGCTTCTTGTCCTGCCTTCAGGTGCTTTGGAGAATAGCTTGACTCCCTCTTCTTTGTGGCAGCCCCTGAGATATTGGAACACTGCTATTATGTCACCCCTCACCCTTCTCTTCGTTAAACTACACATACCCAATTCCAGCAACCGTTCCCTATATGTTTTAGCCTCCAGTCCCCTGATCATCTTTGTTGCTCTTCTCTGTACTCTTTCTAGCATCCCAACATCTTTTTTACATCGTGGTGACCATAACTGGATGCAGTATTCCAGGTGTGGCCTTACCAAGGCATTGTAAAGCGGTATTAGTACTTCACGTGATCTTGATTCTATTTCTGTTAAGTATTTTCTATGAAAGTGAAGCTGAAGCCTAGGATATGTGTGTGTGTAAAATATCAAGGTTTCATTGATATTAAAAAAAATGAAGCAAAACAAATGAGCAACTAACATGCATCCTAATCAGGTAGAGTTAAGATCTGAACTGCTTTGCTTCATAATTACTTGTCAGCATTTCTCTTCTGCTATAATGAAAATCCTGGCATATTGGCAGCTCCGGCTGCCAAGTGAGATGGTCATGCCCTATCCACAGGATCCAAATACAAACATGCCTGATACAGCCTCTCAAGGGGAAAGCCCATCTTCTCTGTTTCGCTGCTTAACATATGTAGGTGCACCTGAAAGCTACAGGCGACTGCTTTTCAAGGTCCTTGCTTCAGTACCTTTGGCTCCTCTGCTACCAAGGGTTAATTTTCTAATGGCTGTTTGCCGTTGATGCTGGCCAAGTTTTCTGTCGCCTGCAGAGTGCCACAAGCTGTGATTTGGAGCCAGAAAACACTATTAATTTTCTAAATGCGAAGGATCACATATGTAAACTGTCTGGTTGCATAACCAATTGGGCAGGTGGAAAAGAGAGATGTTATCTCTGAGAAAGACAAAATGGAAGAAGATTCTTCCTCACACCTCTTTTACTTGACATTCTTATTATATTTATACGCCTTTACCAAATGATGTAGTTGGTTATGTCATGTATCCGCATCATCTAACACAGTGTTTTCAGACTTGGCAACTTTAGGATGCATGAACTTCAACTACCAGAATTCCCAAGTAAAGTCCACACATCTTAAAGTTGCTGAGCTTGAGAAACACTGATCTAACATTTCCCTAAACATCTCCAAAGGTCTGTAGTATTAGCATTTGGCTTGGTTCACATAGCACAAGAGACAAACTAAAATGGAATCAATTTGTCTGTGATTCAACAGGTTCTGGAAACACAGCATATTATCTGAACCTGGTCACGAAATGAAGCCACAATATGGCTACATATTTTGGCAAAGCATGTGAAATTGAGATGCAAATTAACCATACTTTAGCATCTTGATTGAACCCATACTTTAACAGCAGGAACATCAAAGGATTAAAGAATGCAGGACTCCAAGATATTCCCGAGAGAAGTGGGATCAAAATTTCAAGATAGCAAATCCATCTATGTGATTGAAGCTCCCATCCATTTTATGTTAAATGAATGTGAATTTGTTTTTACTTCATAGTTGTTCCACTACAAAAAAATAGGCCTTTGCATACAAGAATTCCTTATCTACTTGGAATCACCTAGAAACTTCTGTGTTCCCACTTTGTGGAGCCTATGACCAGGATGTTTCTCCTCTTGCAAGTCTGCTTGTGCATCATTCCTTCTGGTTCCTTGGCTTCAATCATCCTAACTGTTCTATGTTCTGCCTCTTAGGGAAAAGATGGCTTGATGGCTCTGTGCCTTCCTTCATAGAAGGAAGTGGTGGTGGTGTTTTAAAAGATATGACATAACATGAAATAAAAACATTGATGGGTAAGTGAGAATGTTTTCAAGCAATTTGTTTTGTTTTCTTTTCATAAGGAGTGAGGGTTTTCTTTGGGTCCTGAAACAGTTCATCAATGAGCTTCTTTTTTAAAAAAAACAACAAACTTCATTAGATTTGTTTTCATTTTTTCTATATCTACTACTTTTTCTAGTTCTCAAATATCACAGTTTTCCGTTTCACATGAAAAGTTCAAAAGGGATTTCCAATCAGCATTAAAATGAATCAATGTCTTTCTTTTAATCAAAGCCATCATTTTTGCCATTTTAAGCAACTCCATCAACTTCATAGTAAATAATACAGTATCAAATGTTTCCATTGTTGTGCATATAAAAGTCTTGCTGCTGTAGTGGGCACTGCTTCTTTCATCATTGCTAGCATCACAGAAGAGGGCATTTGTGAATCAAACTGAATTTGATGATAGAGATAGAAATGGTACAGAGTGGCAAATTTATGACCTGGACACGCATTTCTTTCCCCTACTGCCATTTTAAGTTACATGCTTTAAGAGTTTAGATTTATTATACTGTTGCTGATTTTATTCTTTATTCTCTCTGTTTTGTTATGTCATTTGCATTTGTTGTTGCTGTATCTACCCTTTCTTATATCCTTTTAGTTGAAAGTTACAATTTAAAAATCTAAATGCAACTTAATTAAAACTCCACTCAGTTATGAAGTTTACTGGAAGCTGTTGAAACAGTTTCCATCTCTTCTTGCAACCTCTATCTCAAGTCCTGTGTAAATGTAAAACTGGAAGAAAACAGTGGATGCTTTTTTGAACCCCCATAAGGAAAGACTGAAATTAAATATGGCTTTCAGATGTGACCATTTGGATTCTCAATATCCCCTCCCCAATATCTCTTTTCTTCTCGTTTGAAAGCTATTGTGAAATCCCTCATCATACACTACATGCTTTTTTACAAAGCGCATATTTTCTTGGCTCCAAAGCATTGACTTGCAGAGAAGCAATATGTCCAATATGCCACAGTCCTTCTGTTGGCAATAATGTGAAGAGAGAGTTAATGATAGCCCTTTGTAAAAATTCTCCCCCCAGTTATCTGGTTAAGAAAATCTTCACACAGAAATCTGTTATATACACCCATACATGCTACCAAACACTAATGAACTGGAAAACCCATGGAAAAAAAATGCTTTGAAACCTTTCATACAGATGACATCCTGGCTCAGTAACAGAAAGCCTTGGATTTCCACAATCACAACTTGGGGTTGCAATTAGCATAGAGCAAGTTACCTCTGCCCTTTGCAACCACTATGTTAATTACAAAAATTACACTCTGTTTAAAAGTGCAATTAAGAGACTGTACGGCACCAAAATGAGAACAGTATCACATACTTTCTTTTTCACACTTTCAAACCAGGTCATAATGAGACTGGGAAAAGGGACGACAAGGCTTTTTCTCCTTAAAGAACTTCACAAGGTCATAATTGACTTTGATGGGATTTGGCACTTCCTTCTTAAAGGGTAAGCTTCCTTTGGAAGACAAAAAGAAAAAAGAAAACTCATATAACTCATTAGCAACCGTGTCTGCAAAAGAAGCCATCAACAGGATTGCTTGCATGAATCACAACATTTGAATGTGGAAAGACTGTCAATGCTGTTGCTTATAGAATCTATTAAAATTCCCTCATTCCACTTCCTACTTGGACTTTGTAGTTCTGTATTATGGCGCATACTCTTCTTTTCAAAGTAGAAGAATGCTTTAAAAGAAAAAAGGAAAATCAGATTTCATATGTCATCCTAGTCACCGCAACTGACACAGATTCCAGCCCATTCAACTGAAAATGAATGACTCTGAATATTTCCTTTGCATTTTTCTTGATATGTTATCCCAGTGCTCATTTCTTCATATTTTAAAAAATAATTCAGACAAGTATTATTAATCATTTTAATATGTCTTCTCTGAAAATATTTCTAAACATATACTTTTTCAAAAAATATATACTGCAGTGAATTTTCTCATTAAATAACTTCTCAGAAATTATTATCTTTCAAATACACTTGAATTGACAATTTCATTGATATGTTCAGGAAATGTGAAGAACAATGGATAGCTATATGACAGTATTCTGCCAACCTTGAAAAGATGGCGGACGTGCGGGCGGCCGTGTGAGGTTGAGCTCTGCAGGTCCGAGAAGATAGGCGTCTTAGGAGCCCCTCAGGGTTTTTTATTTTATGCCCTGGGTTGGGGGAAGTATGGCAGCGATGAATTTTGCAGTTGGTTAGGTCTTCTGCCAGCTTGGCCGGCGTTCCGCTGGGCTGTCGGTTTGCTGCCTGCTCAGCTGGTTGTCGCGGAGTTTCCTGCCATGTCGGGTGGTCTTCTCGGCTTCTTCGGCGGCGTTTGGAGTTCCCGGCGGCCGGCGGCGGCGGTGTTTCGGCGGCGGCGACGGAGCTGTTTGCAAGCTGCTTTGGCCCGCTTTTTCTATCGCTTTTTCTCGACCGCTTTTTTTCGATCGGCCTGCCTCTGCTTTTTGCCTGCATCGACGACGCTTTTGGTCCATCCTAATGGCGACGACGACGGCGGCGGCGGCGTTGTTCCCGGGCCGTTTTCGGGCCACTTTACCATCGACTGCTGTGGTCTGGCCTGCTTCTACCGGACCGTTTGTCCCGCTACCGCCTGGGCCTTTTTGGCCCGCTTTTCATCGGCGGTGGTGGCGGCCTTCCCCGGATTGTTTGCGGCTTTGGCGGCGTTCCGGTGGTAACGGTGATGGCGGCGGCGGCGTCCATAGCGGCCCAGCGGCAGCGGCTCCGATGACTCAGCGATGGCGTTATGGCCGGTTCGCTGGTCCCCCAGTTGGTTCTGCATATCCCAGATGGGTTGGCACCCCCATTGTTCCTGATGGCCCTGAAGGTTCCTGGGCTAGCCGGTGGATTCCGGTGGAGCCCAGTGGAGCCTTGTGGACCTGGGTCATTTCGAAGGACCCTGAAAGACCGGCGCTCCCCAACACACTTGTTGTGATCTGGCTGGTGTCTCGGGATTTCGAGGGGGCTCCGGGGAACTTAATGGACCTGGGGGAGTCAATCTTTGTTGACCACAGTCTGGAAGGCCCTAATAATTATGGAACTGAGGGCCCATGGAGTGGTGGTCAGTTACAACCTCTAGGAATGATGGGACAACGGGGGACTTGGCCGTTAGCAGAATTGACTATGATGGCTTGTTATTTCTGCCTTTACAATCGACCGCGCATTGCCCTTTACACCCCCAAAGGACAGAGAACTCTGGGTATTAGCCATTGTGAGAGGATGGCTGAATCTACATCTGCTGCCCCTAGAGGTGAGAGCTCTATGGGGCATGCTATACCCAGTGCGGTTGTTCCAGTCTTCCATCCCCCTGAGAACTGGCTCTGCGGCCGTCGTGAGAGGACGGTGGTAGGCCTGCCCGGGGGGTTTATCCAGCTGAGTGGCAGCGGCTGGACGGAGGCCTGGGACACCTCCTCTGAATAGATCCTCCTCACGGACTATTATCTATGGACTGCCTGCGATCCGGACTGCTATTTATGCCTTCCTTTAAATATTCTTCCACGGACTTGTTCGCCCTCAGGGGTGCTCCCCCCTCCTGGGTGCGACCCGCCTTGCCAGCCGATTATAACCTCGAGGAAGGGCCCATTTATTGGGACCCTGAGAGTTGGCTGGGCACGGGTAGGGGCCTTCGACGTAGACCTAACAAGAGGCCCCTGATTATTTTTTTGTCAAAGTTTTTTAGGGGGTTAGGGAGGCGGGAGGGTTCTTTTGGTTGTTTGGACAAGGGGGGCGATCCAACAACCTCTGTTCTGGCTAGTGCCGATGTAGATCGCAGGGGGGAGGAGCGGGGGTCGGTTACCTCCGGGGCTCCAGGGCTGGTCGTGGGGCTACCTATTCCCACGACATCAGGGAATGGCAGCAGATGTAGGAGCAGAGGGCCGTATCGATCTCAGGGAAGGCCTCTCCGCTGCTTACAAGCGGTGGGGCACTCCGACCCTCTGGCTCTACCCCAAGGTCCCGGGAGTGAGGGTGTGCAGCCTCCTGAGCTCCGGCTGGTGTATTTGAACGCCAGGTCTGTCTCTAATAAGGCTCCTCTCGTCCGTGACTTGGTCGAGGGTGAGCAGGCGGACCTGGCTTGCATCACGGAGACTTGGTTGGGCCCAGAGGGCGGGATTCCTCTGGTTGACCTTTGCCCACCAGGTTTCCGGGTGCTGCACCGGCCTCGGGCTCAGGGTAGGGGTGGGGGTGTGGCTGTTGTTATGAGGGAGACCTTGTGTCCGCGGGAGGCCACTGTTCCCCAGATAGTCGGGTGTGAGTCTCTCTTTCTGAGATGCGGCCCTGGTGCGCAGTTGGGCTTGCTGCTGGTGTACCTTTCACCTAGTCACGCAGCAGCAGCCCTGCCTGAGCTGCTCGATGTCCTCTCTGGGCTGGTGATTGAGTTCCCAAAACTTATAGTTTTGGGGGACTTCAATCTACCATCGCTGGGAGGATCATCTGAGTTGGCTCGGGAGTTCATGGCTTCCATGACGGCCATGGACCTGACGCAAGTAATTTCAGGACCGACTCATGAGGGAGGCCAAACCCTTGACCTAGTTTTCTTATCTGGACGGTGGTTAGATGATCTTGGTGGGGGCTCTCCAATTATTATGCCCCTGTCATGGACCGATCATCATCTCCTGCAGCTGGTCTTCCGTTTTGCCACCCCCCGCCGTGGGTGTATGGAACCAATTAAATGGTACCGCCCCAGACGCTTAATGGATCCCCAGAGGTTCCAGGCGGCGCTGGGGTCCCCACCTGCCTCCCTTGCTCACAGCTCGGCAGATGCCTTAGTGGAAGCCTGGGAAAGGACGGCCACTGAGGCTCTTGACCGAGTTGTACCCCTGCGGCCCCTGACCCGGTGCAGATCCCGTCGAGCTCCATGGTTCTCTGCGGAGCTCCGGGAGATGAAGCGTCGGAGACGGGGCCTAGAGAGCGTTTGGAGGTCCAGCCGATCCGAATCCGACCGATTGCAACTAAGAGCCTACATTAGGTCTTATCTCGCTGCGATAAGGGAGGCGAGGTCTAACCACTTCGCCACCCTTATCGCGTCCGCAGATAATCGCCCGGCCACCCTGTTTAGGGTGACTCGCTCCCTCCTAAATCAGGAGGTGAGGGAGGATCCCTTGCAGGGTCGTGCCGAGGAGTTTAACCAACATCTGTCGGACAAAATCGCTCGGATTCGGACCGGTCTGGACTCTGACTGGGCAGAGTCTGACGATCAGGACACAGGCGGTCTTGTCGATATCACCTGGGAGGAGTTTGATTCTGTGACTCCGGAGGAAGTGGACAGGATCATGGGGAGGCTGAGCACCACCACATGTTTATTGGACCCGTGCCCTTCCTGGCTGGTCTATGCAGCCCGGGAGAGGACACGCAGCTGGTTCCAGGCAGTTATATCGGCTTCTCTGAGTGAGGGTAGCTTCCCCGCCGTCTTGAAAGAGGCGGTGGTGAGGCCTCTCCTCAAGAAGCCTGCCTTGGACCCAGCTGTATTGAACAACTTTCGTCCTGTCTCCAACCTTCGCTTTCTTGCGAAGGTTGTTGAGAGTGTGGTGGCACATCAGCTCCCTCTGGTCCTGGATGAAGCGGATTATCTAGACCCGTACCAATCGGGTTTCAGGCCCGGGCACAGCACGGAGACGGCATTGGTCGCGCTGGTGAATGATCTCTGGAGGGCTTGGGACAGGGGATATTCCTCTGTTCTAGTCCTATTAGACCTCTTGGCGGCTTTCGATACCATCGACCATGGTATCTTGCTGCGGCGTCTCAGGGGACTGGGAGTGGGAGGCACAGTCTTACAGTGGTTCTCCTCCTATCTCCAGGGACGTTCGCAGTCGGTGTTGGCAGGAGGGCAGAGGTCGACCGCGAGGTCTCTCATTTGTGGAGTTCCTCAGGGGTCGGTCCTCTCGCCTCTCCTGTTCAACATCTACATGAAACCGCTGGGTGAGATCATTCGTGGTTTTGGAGTTGGGTATCATCAGTACGCTGATGATACCCAACTTTTCCTTTCGACCCCAAACCACCCCAGTGATGCCCTCAACGTGATGTCCCGTTGCCTGGAGGCGGTTCGGGTCTGGATGGGGAGGAACAGACTTCAACTCAACCCCGACAAGACTGAGTGGCTTTGCATATCTTCATCCTGGGTTTATTCGGACATTCCACCTCTTGCTATGGGGGGTGAACTATTACCCCCCGTAGATAGGGCTCGCAACTTGGGAGTCCTCCTAGATTCACGGCTCACCTTGGAAGACCATATAGGAGCTGTGACTAGGGGGGCTTTCGCCCAGGTTCGCCTGGTGCGCCAGTTGCGGCCCTATCTTAGCCGGGATGATTTATGCACGGTCACTCATGCGCTCGTGGCCTCTCGTCTGGACTACTGCAACGCTCTCTACATGGGGCTGCCCTTGAGGACCACCCGGAAGCTCCAACTGGTACAGAATGCAGCCGCGAGAGTTGTGTTGGGAGTCTCCCGATACTCCCACGTTACACCTCTGCTCCGTGAGCTGCATTGGTTGCCAGTTGTCTTCCGGGTGAGATTCAAGGTACTGGTAATGGTGTTCAAAGCCCTCCATGGCATGGGGCCGAAGTACCTTAGGGAACATCTGCTGCCGGCATCAAGCTCCCTGCGCCCTGTGCGTTCCCACAGAGAGGGCCTCCTCAGGGTGCCACCGATCAGAGAATGTCGATTGGTGGCCCCCAGGGGGAGATCCTTCTCTGTGGGCGCTCCGGAGCTGTGGAATCAGCTACCGGTAGAGCTCCGGATGGCGCCCGATCTTCGCTCCTTTCGTCGCGATCTCAAGACGTTTTTGTTTGTACAAGCCGGCCTAGCCTGATGGGGATTGGTGGGGTTTTTTATTTTTTGGTTTCTTAATTTTATCTTGGGGTTTTATAATTGTATACCAATTGTTTTAACTTGGGCAATCATTTAATCTCTTTTTAATGTTTGTATTTAGTATTTTACTCTGCCCTGTGAACCGCCCTGAGTCCTCAGGGAGAAGGGCGGTATAGAAATATAATTAAAAATTAAAAAAAAAATATTTCAATGAGTGCATTGGTCTATTAAGCACACACTTGGCCACTTCGTACTACTACTACAACAACAACAATAATAAATGCAAACATTATTTCCTTGAAATCATATGTGAATTTTAGATTGTGAGTGTACAAATTAACAATAATAAAGCAATCCTAATATGTTCATTTCATAAAGATGTTCTTTGGTATACTGAATTTTATCATGCAGAAATAGGTAAAATAAACATATACAACAAGACGTTTGATATAACTGTGAAGCCACATACATCCCAAACTTAACAATTGTCAATAAGAAAGACAAAAGAAAATCTGGATAGTGGACATGGAAGTACCTGGAGACAGCAGAATAGAAGAGGAAGAACTGGAGAAGATAACAAAATACAAAATCCTACAAATAGAAAAAAACAACTGTGGCAAAAGCAAGCAAAGGTAGTAGCAACAGTATTAGAGGCCTTGGGTGTAATCCCAAAACAACTAGACCATCACTTGAACACCATCAACATTGACAAATTCACCATCAGTCAATTGCAAAAAGTGGCTTTACTTGGAACAGCTTCCATCCTGCGACAATATCAAACATTCAGACCTGCCTATCCCAGGTCCTTGGAAAGGACTCGATAGGTAGACAAAAAATGCCAAACCCAGTCTGAACATCTGGCTGTGCAATGAACCATAATAATAAAAAGTCAAACATTATTTCCTTGAAATCAAATGTGAATTTTAGATGCCTTATTATATACATTAGCAATAATAAAGCAATCCTAACGGTTCATTTCATAAAGATGTTCTTTTTTGTATTGAATTTTATCATGCAGAAATAGGTAAAATAAACACATACAACAAGATGCTTGATATAATTGTAAAATCTCAAGATTGTTTGCACAATTTTGTTCATCATATATATTCTCAGTGTTGTTGTGGATATAAGGCAGGAGTATTAGGCATGCTTGCCACCCTGAGTTACTGATAAATTAATAAAGGCAGGATAAAAATCTAATAAATAAATGATAATTGTAGTTTCATCTCTTATTCAAAACCAAACCAAACCTTAGAACTTTTAGCATATAAAAATAAAAGTAGAATTGCCATTTTACTGATATTAAAATCTAACTCCTTTCATTTAGCTTGAAATTAAAATTTTGGAGATAATTTTAAAGAATTTTGCTCAGGAAGAACATCTATGAGTATATGGAAATTTTTAAAAGTTTAAATAAGAATACTATTTTACACATCCTTCTTTGCCATCAAGGATTACCTAAAGTAGAGTTTTAAGGTGAAGTCCTTGCTCAGAGAAACATGACAAGACTGTTAAGGCACATAAGAAACATTCTCTACCATTACAAAGCATTTAAAAGAAGTTATGTTTTGCCAGTGGCAAGCTGAACATTCCTTTGTGTATAGCTCAAAGTTTGGCCATCAAGAACAAACAGAAGTGTGAAGAAACCCTCCCCCTTAGAAATATCAGGGAATGGGTGTTGGCATTTGGAGATGATGAAATTCCCTCCTATAAGTGCTGCTAACATGTGAGTACTGTCTACAGAACTCCATGAATAGCTACAATGTCCTGTTTCACTGTTCCAATTCTGATAAACATCCTATCACCAGAATATAAAAGAGTATAAAATAGGCCTAACAGACCATTAGATATTAGCACATTTTATGTACACACACGCACATACAGCACATATGTACATATATTTTATGTACATACATTTCCTGTGTGTATACACACATACACACAAACATATGCATAATCTCCCTGGCAACTTCTTCACCCACATTATTTTTGTGAAATTTTATTTGTTCATGAGGGTTTTTTGCCATTATGAAAATAGGACAGATATTTTGTTAGTATACTGTCTTATTATCTCTTTCATTTATATTGCCTTCAATGACTTTGTAATCATGAGGCCAAAATGTAATATTATCTCTTTGGTATTAATCCTATTCTGGCATTCAAGTTCTAAGACTTCTCATCAGAAGAATGATTCCAATAGGCTCAATCATCCTCTGCCAACATTATTCAAATGAAGTCAACCTCCAGAGAACATAAATGTCTACATGGAGAATAATTTTGCACATAGATTTGTGAGAGTATCAGTTTCCATGTGAACAAAACCCTGACCTATCGTGATCCTTGCTCATGTGGAAATAAAACATACAAAACTACTTCGTCTCCACCATTTTTCATACATAATGACATGGACAATTTGTGAGAGATTATGTTATTTGAGTTATATTGGGAGAGAGATTATCAAGAATACTTATGTACTGAGTATTTCAAGTTTCCAAATGACTAAGAAAAGCTATTGTGATCCCTAACTGAATGAGAGCACTGTGATGACAAACCAAAAGAAACAATAGAGAACATAACTGAAAAATATTACTGTTTGTAATTCAGAAAAGAGAAGACATAAATGGACAAAATTAAAAATGCAACTGAGCAGATTTGGAAAAAGTTGTTCATTCACACAGCACAAAGAAAAATAAAAAAAATCAATCATTTTTTCCAGGTATGAGGACATCTCTATAACTACATTTTACAAATGACCTGATTTTTCCACTATCTTTAATCCATTTGGTCTAACGTGCCCTTTGTAAGAATTAATACTCTCCATTACTCTCTATTTATGTTCTCCAGTCCACCACCTACTGGAGATACTTTTGTTGATTTGGATAGATATTTGAGACAATCTACCAAAGCAATTGATTTTTTTAAAAATAAATCAGTGGAAGGTAGTATAAATCTATTCCTCTAATGTTCCAGGATTTCAAGCTTATTAGTGAATTCTATCACTTCATTTCAATTTTCCATATATGTTCATTTCTTATATGCTCTGCATAGAAACATTAGATAAATGGTTCGGCTTGTATAGTGTTTAGCTTTTGTTTTTACAAAATATTTCTCCAAGCTTGTGGGTTGGTTTCTGAACATTTCATTACCAAGCTAGGTAACATCAGCAGCAGTTGTTTAGGGGATGTCAGTGTTCTTCTATTTAAAAGGTCTTTGTGTGGTCAGTGAGTTTTGTGATGGGTCAGGCATGGGTGTGTCAAGTGAGGGTGACAGCCAGAATTCTCCAACCCCTATGAATAGCAATAGCCCACAAACCCACAGCCACACTCTGCCAGGAATTATCCAGAACGAAAGATAAGATATAGAAGGACAAAAGAAACAATGTAATCTACAAAATCAAAATGTAACAATTGTAACCAATTCTACATGGTGCAAACATCGTCATTTAAAAATCAGGATCTACGAACACCAGCTGGCAGTCAAATGCCACTATCCCAAATCCTTAATTTCTATCCACAGCAATACCAAACAAGATCAGTTTGATTGGAGCCACGCAAAAATCATCGACCATGTTACCACCAGTAGCGTGAGTTGATCGAGGCCTGGCATTCCACAAGTAATTCCATCAACATGCAATATTGGAATTCAACATTCTGGAAGCACAAGCAATAGAACACAGCCAAACTAGAGTCTTGGACTTTAAAAGAGCTAATTTCAATAAACTTAGAGAGACCTTGGGAAGAATTCCATGGATGAGAATCCTAAAGGGGAAAACAACTCAAGAAGCTTGGGAAATTTTGAAAAGTGAGATAATAAAGGCCCAGTCTAGCACAATACCAACAAAGAAGAAAAATAACAGCTTTCAAAAGAAACCAACATGGCTGCAAGAAAAATTCTCTGATAAATTGAAAGCTAAAAAGGACAAGTATAAGAAGTGGAAAGAGGGGCACATAACTAAGGCAGAATATCAGCAAATAGCCCATGCAAAGATGAAGTGAGGGAAGCTAAGGCTCAAAATGAACTAAGGCTTGCGACCAAAGTCAAAAATAACAAAAAAGCTTCTTTCAACATATATAAAAAAAGAAAAAGGTTAAGGAAATGATTGGTCCATTAGTGGGGGAAAGTGGCAAGAAGGTGACAAGCAACAGGGAAAAAGCAGAACTATTTAACTCATTTTTTGCATCTGTCTTTACACAAAGGGAATAAACAGTCCAACCTACCAAAACCAGTGCCATAAAAAACAGAATAGAAACGCAAGTTAATGGTAAGTGAGCACCTGTCCAGCCTAGACGAGTTCAAATCACCAGGACCAGATGGATTACACCCCAAGGTTCTCAAGGAACTGGCAGATGTGATCTCAGAACCACTGAACTATATTTTTCAAAGATCCTGGAGCACTGGGGAACTACCAGAGGACTGGAAGAGGGCTGATGTAGTTCCCATCTTCAAAAAAGGGAAAAAAATAGATCCAGGAAACTACAGACCTATCAGCCTGACCTCAATACCTGGGAAGATTCTGGAAAAGATAATCAAACAACAAATCAGCGAACACCTTGATGGAAACAAAGTCATCACTAAAAGTCAACATGGGTTTGTCAAAAGCAGATCATGCCAGACAAATCTTATTGCATTCTTTGACCAAGTGACAAAATTAGTGGACCAGAGGAATGCTGTAGATATAATTTACTTGGACTTCTGTAAGGCATTTGATAAAGTAGATCACAACCTACTACTTGATAAGATAGAAAAATGTGGGTTAGATAGCATCACCACCAGATGGATTCGTAGCTGGCTGACAGGCCGTACTCAGCGTGTGGTCCTCAATGGAACTGCATCTACATGCAAGGAAGTGTGTAGTGGGGTGCCCCAGGGTTCTGTTCTGGGCCCAGTGCTCTTCAACATCTTCATCAACGATTTGGATGAGGGGATAGATGAGTAATTCATTAAATTTGCAGACAACACCAAGCTGGTAGGAATAGCCAATACTCCAGATGATAGGCTTAAAATACAGGAGGATCTGGACAGACTCGAACACTGGGTGCTATCTAACAAAATGAAATTCAATGGTGAAAAAAGTAAGGTTCTAAATTTAGGCGGGAAAAATCAAATGCACAGATATAGTATAGATGGTACCTTGCTTAATAGTAGTAACTGTGAGAGGGATCTCAGAGTCCTCGTAGACAATCACTTCAATATGAGCCAGCAGTGTGCTGCAGCTGCCAAAAAATCCAACACAGTGCTACACTGCATTAACAGAGGGATCACGTGAAGTACTAATACCACTTTACAATGCCTTGGTAAGGCCACACCTGAAATACTGCATCCAGTTTTGGTCACCACGATGTAAAAAAAGATATTGAGACTCTAGAAAGAGTACAGAGAAGAGCAACAAAGATGATCAGGGGACTGGAGGCTAAAACATATAGGGAACGGTTGCTGGAATTGGGTATGTGTAGTTTAACGAAGAGAAGGGTGAGGGGTGACATGATAGCAGTGTTCCAATATCTCAGGAGCTGCCACAAAGAAGAGGGAGCCAAGCTATTCTCCAAAGCACCTGAAAGCAGGACAAGAAGCAATGGATGGAAACTAGTCAAGGAGATAATCACCCTAGAACTAAGGAGAAACTTCCTGACAGTTAGAACAATTAACCAGTGGAACAACCTGCCTCCAGAAGTGGTGAATGCTCCAACACTGGAAGTTTTTAAGAAGAGACTGGACAGCCATTTGTCTGAAATGGTATGCCTGAGTAGGGGGTTGGACTAGATGACCTCCAAGGTCCCTTCCAACTTTATTATTATTATTATTATTATTATTATTATTATTATTATTATTATTATTATTATTATTATTATTATTATTATTATTATTACTATTATTATTGATACATTGACCTACAACCAGCCTATAAAACCCTCAGAATCCAAATCAATTGCACAGCCAACCAGAGACAGCACCAACCCTCAACCAACCCACACAAGACCCCCAACCAGCACTTCACCTCCCAATAACCTTCACCTAATGTAACCTACATTAGGTTACATTAGGTGAATGTAACCTAATGTAGACTCATCACAAAATTCTCATTGATGACTCACAGCTGACCCATCACAAGACCCATTAAAAAATCCTCAATTAACACACCCACATCTGACCCATCACAAGACCCACTGACCATACAAAGCCCTTATAAACAGAAGAATACTGACACAAACATCCCCTAAACTCTGCTGAAGATGTTACCTAGCCAGGTAACGAAATGTTGGGAAACCAACCCAGAAGCTCGGAGAACTAACCTTCACCCTCATATTTGTGGATGCTTGCACAAAATTGATGAAACCCTGACATGCTTAATCATTGTTCATTTAGTTTGATTCCTTGCATATAAAAGAAATAATATAAATAATCTGACACTTGGAAAGGGCTATTCTGTGTTCTCATTCACTTCAGTGTTTCCATCCTGCCTTTGAAACTACAGCCTGTGGTGATTTTTTTTTTTAAGAAAAAGGTTGTGGCAGAGAACAAGGTTCATATAAGTTTAATGCCCAATAAGTGCGCTAGATTATTTATTCTCCTTAGTCTTGTTCAATACCGTGTTTTCAACATAGTCTGGATTTAGTGTACGTCGGCTAAAAATGGGATAAATTATTAAATGGGAAGAGGTTGACAACAGGTTTTCTAGTACTTCACAAAAGAAAGACCTTTGACATTCAGCTGTCTCTGGCACAGAACAAAGAGAAAATCAATTAAGCCACTGTGTTGCAGTTCAAAAAAGAAGCAACAGCAAGTTGTCAGTGGTTTTTCTTTCCTCTGGGCAACTGGACACACATTACAGTCTCTATTGCAATTACACAATGGTAAATCTATGTTACCTCCAGGGAAGGTACCATATGCTGTCTCGTCCTTTTAAAACAACCTTCCCCAACCTTGCATGATGCAGCTGTGTTGGGACTACAACTCCCACAATTCCCAGTGTTAGCCACACTGGCTGGAAATTCTAGAAACTGCAGCAGCAATGCATCTAGGGGGTACCAATTCATGTGAGGTTGTTTCTAGAACAGATAAAAGATGATGAACTATACTTAGGTTCAACCTTTGTGATTAATCACAGTGTCTTTCCTTCCACATGGCAAGTCAAAATATTTTGGAGATTTTGCTATTCTGAGAGATACTGATTTTTTTAAAGCCTTTTTCTCTTCAGTAGTTCAAATACTTGTGCTTTAGAGTTAACAGACTATGTTCTTTTAATTAACACTGAGAAGGAATATGTTAGATTCTACCTTCTTTATTATTTAATTGAACTAAATGCAAGCCAGCAGTGGATTCACAAATATTTGTTGCACTTTTTGAACACTCACAATAGGCATAGAAACTGGTGGTTCAGAGGAACAGCCATATGTGCCTGAAAAGCAGGTCAGCAGCACCCATTCTTCCATCCTAGATGATATTCTTAAATGTACATTAATTGTTTGTTTTTTTCTTCTTTCTTTTTTAATAACACATAATTAACATGCCTTTCACAATTCAAGAATTAATTCATTTTTATGTGATTCTAGCTCATATTCAACACTGGATGGCTCCATTTTGACTGGGGAAAAATAATGGTTTGGCAAGGAGCCAACTCACATGGGAACAAATGTATATTCTTATTCCAATTGCAAGGGAGATCTGCAACGTAAGATGAAATAGCCTAGCCTTTTGTAACCTGGCACCTTCCAGATGTGCTGAGTATAATTTTCATTATCCAGCATACTTGTTGCAAACCAATTTCCAGGTATGGGAAGGATGTCCTACCCTCTGAAATAGTTAACTTCAACCAGAACAACCACAACAATAACAAGAGTAAATTTACTGCTGTTTTGCATCTGCCATCCTTAATCTTGTACCCTAAAAAACTTTTGCAGTACAAGTTGGAATAAAAATAGTCCACATCTTTAAAACCCTGCATGGCCAGGGATCTGTTATCCCTGTAGTTAAATGTTCACTGATAAACTCCTTCTATAAAACAGTTTGCCTCTTGATATCCAAATCCCTCTTGAATTTTACAGTCTTAAAGATACGGCAAGGGGGGAGGAGAAGGAATTAGGTTTTCATCTCTTCCTCCCTATCCCACATTTTAAAGGGGAAATTTGGGGGAGGCAGAATTGAGAAAGAAGACAACTTAATTTCTCTTTAAATGAGTAACAAAGTGCACAATAAACTTTCAAAGGCTGTTTTGTATATGCTGCCCTTTAGGAAAAAGATGTATTATACAAAATGCAGCTGCAAATTAATTTGGCCAATCAGACAATTACAAACATATATACCCACATATTATTCATGCCTTTTAATTATATTTGACAGTAGTCAGTCTCCATTCTGAGTTATAGACATCATTCTTCTCAGTATAGAGAAAGCAGTGAGTTGGCAAGCAAGGTAGACTCTAGATTAAATATTTTAATGTGCATACAGTAGCATAAGAATGTATGGTCTAATACTGGATTTTGGTTGCCCTTGTGATATTGATATTGTTATTATTTATTGGCTAAAATGTGCCAAAACCAAGTAATAAAATCCTTACAGTTAGCAGGGTACAACTCAGAACAGCAAGGACTATTATTGGGACAGAACGTATTCTGTATCTTGTCTGTTATACTAAAAAGCATAAAATGAATGTATCAATTGACCAAAGCTGTGATGGTTAACACAGATGAAAGATAATATTCATATGCCCATAAATAGCATATGGAAAAATGCAAGTAAACTAAGAAAAGTTTATGGTAAAGAGCAAATAAGCAAGTAAAAAATTGTGTCTCCAAACATAACAAAGAAAAAATATGTAATAGATGTGAAGGTAATTGGATGTTTTGCAGTAGAATTGATGAATACACACAGTGATTTGAGTTATAAGTAATTATAAAGGTAAGGACTACAATTCAGAAAGCATGAATTGATGCCATGTAAGTTGTTGTGGGTGCATATTAAGGAAGGATTCCATAGACTGGTTATATTTAAACTCTAATGATGGGGTTATTTACATTATTACACATTTTCCTGTCATCCTCTTTTTTTCAGTAATCCTGATCATATTTATATTTTTTCCTCATTTGTATTTTTTATTTCATCATTCCATCAAATCTCCTTCTCCGTATCATACTAATTATCTCCACACACTTCTATAGCATTGTAGCATCATTCTTTTCATTCTGTCCCAAGCAACTTTTGCACCCTCTTTCTCTATATCCACTTTCCCTTTATTGGTTATCAGATTCTTCTGTCTTCTAACACTTCTTCATAGAACACTCATGCTTTTCTTTCCAGTGGTTTCATATTTTGACTCTGATTTATTTCTCTTTCTTCCACATCCATTTTTCCCAATATCCATTCTTAACACTAAAAAATATGTTTTAACAACATCTGTTATTTTGTTACGAGAACATCAACCTTCTTAACATCACCATGAGAATATCTCATCAGCCTTGTATCTTTCTCTACTATTCTCAAGTTTTTCATTAAATAGTCAAATCAATAATTAATTTAGATTTACATTTATTCTTTGTTATATTTAATGTGAATAGCCTTATGTATTCAGAATAAACATCCCATTTGTAAGTAGGTATACACCATTGTCATTCTCATTCATTCTTGCATCTTCACATAGCTCAATCATTTTCCTCTAATCTCACATCTCATTCCCACAAATCCATTCATGCCATCTAGCATGAATAACCTTTTTTTTTCTATTGAAGTGAGTCAATTTTCCAAAATGTCTCTCTAATTCTTTTAATCAAAATATGCTTGCAAAGAATGTAATCAAAGAGACCAAGGAATGCCTAGCACTTAAAAAGGAAGATATGCAGTTGTAATTCAATTTTGACAGAAATAAAAATGTTTTGGAAGTAGGTACAGAAGGCTAAACACATTTCAGCAGAAATGATGAATTTTAAAATAAAAATTATTATATAATTTGAGATGAAATTGAAGTGAGAAAGTGCTGGAAGGAATATTTTAGAGATTTGTATACTATTGAAACATGTGCTATAAATGTTATTGTCAGGAAAAAATGAAAAGGAAATCATAAATGCTATGAGGAAGTTGAAAAATAGTAAGGGTACAGGTATAGAAGGTGTAACTAGAAATGATGCAATTGCCTGACAATTGGAAGAATTGTTCCCTTAAATGTAAGTAAAAGTAGCACAAATAAATGGAAACTATATAGGAGGATAAATTGTTAAAGGTGTCTGGGAAGATCAGAATTCTGACTGAAGGGCAGAATTTTGATTGAAGGACTACAAGAGGTGACAATGAACCAAATTTAGAAAGTGTATGTGAGACAGAGGAAATTTAGATCAGATTTTGCTCTTCAGAAGTTCACTGAAAAGTGTATCAATGTGAGAAAGAAAAAAAGTGTCTAAGCAAAGCATGTGATGAAGTGAATAGGCTTGAATTATAGAAAATTTTATGCAAATATGAAATTGAAGACAGGTTGTTGAAGGCAGAACAAGGAAGAGAATATGGAAGAAAAAAATACATTTAAATATATAGAATACTTAATGATTCATCCAGGTCTGAGTAGATGAATGTATGCTTTCCCTATATGTGTGCAATGCTTATATGAAGAAATCTCTAAAGAGTGCTTACTGTTATGTAATATGTGCATGGGTTGGAAAATACATATACTTCTGTAAGCAGACAATGCCATGTTGTTGCCTGAATACATGAATTATTTGAAGAGAGTGTTAGACAGATTGCATAATGCAACAAGAAACATTGATTTGAAAATTAATGTATCAAAGATCAAGGTAGTCATTTTTGACAGGGAAAATGGAGTACCTGATTGCAGTTTATACATTTCATGTTTCAGGTTTTTTGCCCAAAGGTACCACAGATGTCATTTTGATCAATTTATAGAATAAAATTGGAGTCATGTCCCTCAAACTTTAGTAAACATTACTGGGCAGACAAAGTTAGAGGGACAAAATGTGAAACCCAGTCCCATGTAATATTAGTTACTTTCTTCCACTACAGAAAAGCACACATTGGCTGGGCTGCAGAAAAGAACCAGCTAATTGTACGTATTTGTCACCAAAGGAAAAAATAGTGTTCTAAACTGATCACTCGAAAGTACATGGAGCTTGAAGGTAATGCTGAGACCCAAGAGTTGCTTTCTAAACATTAAACATTCTAATTTGGGGATAATTAATAATTAGTTACACCTTTCCTACCACTGTGGGAATTCCTAGATTGGGCTTAAAGTGTTTAATAAAAAAGCAGATTGTCTGGATCAAAAAGAAATCCATCTTTTCTTTCAAGTGGGCTATTGACCATCATTACAACCTGGGATATATTTACCACTGGCTTCATTTCCTTGAGTACCTCAGTGATGTTCCCAATTTTATACTATGCAAGAAGTATTGAATTATTGAAAGAATTATTCAATTTCACATGCCAATTTTACTCAGTGAAAGGTCAAAGATATAAGCTGCTTCTAGCCAGGTTGACTGATGGCACCATCTCCAATAGATGCAAAAAACTGCTTTTTTAGAAGCATTTGGAAGAAGGCATGGTTGGCCTCCCTAAGCTTGGGCACCATAGGCCAGTGCCTCCGCAACCTGAGTCAAAAATTGGTCCTGCTTTTACTTTCTGAGCAACTGTTATTTCCACACGAGCCTCTATCAAGAATTGGGGTGTCCCTGAGTATTGTTTTGATAACTGCATTGTGAATTACAAGTTTTCTTGTTAGCCTCAGGAGGTGTTTTCATGTTTTCTGGATTTTTGTAATGTTTTAACATGTTTTCCATTCATGTTCTGTCCAGTAGAATATAAATATTAATTCAAAGAAGGGGCATGGTACATTTCAATCACCTCCTGAAAAATAAAAAAAAGTCCGTTGTAATATACAATATGCCAAAAGGTTATTCTCCTTAAATTCACAATTCTGGGGTTTTTTCCCTTTGTTTGACTATGGAGCTTCAAAGAAAAGCTCAGGTTTTTTTCTCCTCCTACTTCTGTTCATTAATTCATACAATGCTTGAGGAAAAGAGCATGTTTACTAAAATACATACATAGAAAGAAAAAGAACCTTTTCATTGCTTTTCTTTTTTTCAAAACTCAAAACACAAACGATACTTATAATTAAAGCAATATGCTTCAGAAGGTTCAGCAGCTTTGTAAGAAAAAGATTTATCTTTTTGCTTGACGTTCCTGATTCGCCTTCTTGTGCACACATGTTTCTTACTAAAACAGAGAGTCAAATCCACACAAGAGGAGGAATGCTGGAACTAAAGGTATAACTCCAGGGATTAAATTGAACCAATAATATTATTGATCTGCTTTGTCTTATTCCAAAGCCTTGACTGGGATCAAGTTCTCCAAAAGAAGAATTTTTATTTCTATCATCATGTGAAACTCCTGAAATCAGACATATAATGTAAAGATGCAATTATCTGGCCAGTTCTATTCGTATGGACATTTTTATCATTTAATAAAATTCCCAATGGCTGATAGATGCTCAAATTCTTTAGGGTTCATATTCAGATTTTTTAATATTTCTTCTTAAACTTCCTTTAAGTCTCCTCTTCTTATATAAAATGCTCAGATAAAAACTGTCAACAAGTCCCTCAAAGTTGTCAAATAGAGTAACTTGAAGCACTGTGAAAGCCATGTCTTATCGAAGACTCAATAAAGTTGCCTCCAGGACTTTCTCAAATCCTCTCATCCTGCATGTGCCTGCACCGCTGCATTCCTGCAATAATCTGCATAGAACACACATACTAGTGATGGAACATAACTGCAGTCAGGGGAATCAGGGACATCCATAGGGGAAGGAAGCAAATGATATCATGGATGCAAATTATGTGATTTGCTTTGGTCCTATTGGTCCTCATTAATAAGCAATAGAATAACAGAATAACAGTGCTGGAAGGGACCTTGGAGGTCTTCTAGTCCGACTCCCTGCTCAAGCAGGAGACCCTGCACCATTCCAGACAAGTGACTGTCCAGTCTCTTTTTAAAAGTGATGAAGCACCCCAACTTCTGAAGGAAAGATGTTTCACGGGTTCATTGCTTTCACTGTCAGGAAATTTCTCATTAGTTCTAGGTAGTAGTAGGTAGGAGTTTAAACTTTAATAGCGGAACAACCATTTTCTTTTACTGGCTGGTTATGAATTACTGCTCAGCATTATGAGATCTGGTGGGGAAATGGTGGGAGAGGGAAAATAGAGTTTTGTCTGGGAGAAGGCTTTAAATCTGGAACTGGCAAGGGGAGAAACTGACAAGAGGCTGGAACGTGATGTTAAGGCACTGAACACCTGATGGTGGTGGGACAAGGAATAAAGGTATCAATCCCATAAATTAGGCAGACTGGTATCTTCAAATACTGTGCTCCCATGCCCTGAACCAACAGTACCTGTGAGCCCTGTACTACTAACAGCTTGGGAATGGGTTTTTTTCCCCCCAGAAACAAGAAGGGTTTTCATGCACCTAGGGGGACTCCAATACAAGATGAGAGATGCATTTTGTTTACGTTGCATGGAAATCTGCCATGACAGCTTCTGCAAGAATAACAAAGCCTTGGCTTTAAGAAGATATTCCCTTGCTGGTGGAAATCATCTGTTTTCCTACTGTCTGATATAGCAGATCTAATTCTGAATATTGCCAATGTAACAATTCATTTATATCCCTGTCAGTGTTTGTACTGTAAAGGGAAAGGCATGACCAGGAGTTAACTACACAACTGCTATGTAATGATCCTAATTTCCATGATTTTAAATAATAATGAGCCCAACCAAACTGTTAAGTTGCACTTTCTACCTCAGCAAAACTGTGCTATAATTGTATAGAGAATAATTTTATGGGTGAATTGCGCCCTATAATGTAAAAGATTAAAATAAAATGCTCTAATATACAATGTCCTAACAGGTGCAGATACTTACCTGAGCAATTAAAATCTTTTTAATATACAAATCACAAGCAGTGAGGCTGTTGGCATGATAAATGGGATCTTCAGGACACAAAGGGGTTTGTTGAATGGAGGAAAAATATTTTTGGTTTGCTAGCAATAGCACACTCTTCTTTTGTTTAAGGAAAGAAAAATGAAGATGTGTGGAGAGTCCAATAATGTATACATTGTCTACTTTTGCTTAAATTGCTTAAAATGTTTAGTAATTTTTTACCATGTTTTAGCCCACTGAATTAATATTCTACTGCTGCTCTTTTGTTTTTCTAAAAATGAAGAGTCCTTGGGGAAAGAACATCTGAGGCCAAAGCAATTCTAATTCTCCCAGGCTGTGGCTTTGGTCACTAATCTAAATGAGTGTCCATGCTGTGGATATCAATACTCTGAAACAAATCTGTCTTATATGAGTCGCATCATTGGTCTATTAGCATCACTAGAAGAAACTAATATTCAGTCCTCTGTCCCACCCTACTTCCCCATTTGCAAGTGCTTAAAAGGAGGTGGAACAAATCTGAGGAATTGGTGAGCTTGATATTGAATCCTGCACTCTGTTTTGAAGCCAGCATTTCCATAGGAAAAGCTCTTCCAAAGACTGTGATATATTGCTATAGGGCATGGGTCTTCAAACTCGGCCCTTTTATGACTCATGGACTTCAACTCCCAGAATTCCTCAGTCAGGCACACTGGCTGAGGAATTCTGGGAGTTGAAGTCCATGAGTCATAAAAGGGCCGAGTTTGAAGACCCCTGCTATAGGGAGTATTCCAAAGGAAAACAAACAAATAAGCAAGCAAACACAACAGCACCTTTCTCTTCCTTATTCCCTCTTGGAAGCTTTCTGTGTGAAATGCTAGTGGTGCTATATGAAGGATTGGGAGAAAAAAAGCAAC
Source organism: Vipera berus (assembly GCF_964194415.1). Lineage (NCBI taxonomy): Eukaryota > Metazoa > Chordata > Lepidosauria > Squamata > Viperidae > Vipera > Vipera berus. The sequence continues at coordinate 330,096,806 of NC_138202.1, forward strand.
TCCAGCCCTTAAGAGGATTATTGTTGCTGTTTATCATGCTATCACATATAGGTTGCAGCCACAAACATGACTGAAGGATTGTGTGTAATCTGGCCCTTTTTCCTTGCATCTGCTTCCCAATTCAGCAGAAAGTTGGACTTTCCTATTGCGTAGCCAACTGGCTCTTTGGGGCCTCAGGTTGTTGCATCCAGCTTTGCAGTGAGTTAAACTACAGCAGAGCTTAACTTGGGACAAAGAGTTGCCAAGTCAAATTGCTGTATCTAGAAATGAAGTCCTGCAATTGTTTCTCAAAAAAAATATGCATGGATTAGTTCATGAGTAATGTAACATAAGAAATAGTACTTTATTTTTGTTTCTGACTATCCTTCAAATTTATTTTTACTACTATTATGACTAATACAATTACTGCTACTGTTTATTTCCTATTCATATTTTTATCTGCCCAAAGATTACAGGTAGTTTACATCTCATAAAAGTCAAAAGCACACAGTAAAAACAAAAACAATTCATAACATAATGTCAGTCACTTTTTATTTCAACCTTACTCATTTTTTTCTTGCTGTAATTATACACTTGAAAATGTGTGTATTGCTTTATTAAGACTAATTCTAAAATTATTTTTATATCAGTTAACTAGTTTCTCCCCCTAATCCTTCCTGGCTTTTCTTACTAACTTTGTATGTTTGACTTTCCTTGTAAGGAATTTATTTTCACTTTTAAAAAATGCTGTTCTGGTTATAGATCTCCAAATGTTGATACTTAGTCAAGCAAATATTTCTACAGCTCAATTTCTGCATTTAACAAAAGAATTAAGGTGCACTTTTGTATTCTGACTATTTCAATCACCATGTCCTTGATCCAGGCAATTTACCAACATGTTTCCAGGTTTCATTAACATTATGGGTGGCTGGATTTTATGTTAAATTTGTAATCTTTGAAGTTAAAAGCTACTGTACATGTGTGTCATCATCTCAGAATTTTGACTGTAAGCTTGATTTTATTATGGTTTTTATTCTCTGGATGAACCTTCTACAAACAAGTGCCCACCAGATATGTTCAGAGGGCAACTCTTACAATTTCCAGGCAGAGTTTGGATATCTCATATCCCCATAGCCAGTGGTGCAATTCAGCTGGTTCGCACCACTTTGGCAGAACCAGTAGCTAACTTTTTGTTGCCCAGGCCCAGAATGGACTTCCGGAAGTGGCATCTGGTTGTTCACATATTTGAATCGCACCACTGCCCACAGCTGATGAGTACCACGTTGGAAAAGGCTGCTTTATTTGTTGACCAGTATTCTTGGACTTGCCTCTGTATTACAGCCCAGTCAAAATCTATTAAACACACCCCTTAAGAACTGCTTTACATATGTCTGCATTACATTCTAAACCTAAAATTCTGTGTCTGTGCATGAGTATGTGTGTGAGTGTTAAGAACCTATGAATTTTATACTTAAAATCCTTAAGAGTCTTATAAAAGATGAATCAGTTACAATGTATTGTGAGGTCTGTAGTTTTAATGTAGAAATTGATTTGAGTGCATTTTGTGGAATAACTATGTACAAAAGAATTGATTTAGTCAGAAGCATTTGCACTTCAGCAAGTATATTGTGCTCCCATCTGGAATGTGCCATGCCTTTGGTGTCCTAACCCTGTGTAAGTAACTTTGCTCTTTCTGGAGGAAGACAATGGGGCACTAATGAAAGCAGGGTGGGAGTTAGAGCCCTCTATTTCACAAGCCACTTCCATTCCTTTGGGATTGGTAATCAACAGAACAATGCTTCCATTTTCCTGGTGTATTACTAAATGTATCCTTTTGTGAGCATATGGAAGTCATACCTTCAGTTGTGGCATGCTACAATATTTATAGTTTTATCTATTTTGACTTTCACATCTTTGTTTCCTTTTTTTGTAAAATTAAAACAGAGAGTTACCAGCCTTAAATGTAGCCCTGCCACATGCAGCTTTTGCTGCTAATGACAGTACTAGTCAATTCTAATATATTCTGGCCAATATGTACAAGTGCAATCAACACCTAGTTTTACTTTAAGCATGCTCGAACTGTTCTATGAAACCTTGGATCTAGTCTATGAAGAGAATACTTTGCAAGCCAACATAATTTTGCCATATTGCAGTAATTCAGAGGTATATGGAGCCTACAGACATATGTTCATGATGCTTTTGTAAATAACAAGTTTTTTTTAAAGAAAAGGGAGGAGGAGGAGGAGGAAAAAGAGGAGGAGGAGGAGAAGAAGAAGGAGGAGGAGGAGGAGGAAATGCATGAAATGTTAGATAGATGTGGTAGAAATGAGCATGACCTGCAAGAATAGAAAGATATGAATCGAGAAACTGAATTGTTTTGATGTACACTCAGTTTAACTGTAATTCCTTTTCTTTTTTCTTAGTGCATGCCTTTGGTTTCCTCAGCTATTTCTGTGCTTTGCATAATGTTGCTTATCCTAAAAGGGAACTGCATGATGAATGTATATGTATATTGTTGGTTTTGATGAAGAAGTAATTCCATATTTGCTAACCTGCTTCTATGAGTGATGAGAGGTGGAGAATCCCAACCACATAGACTTTATGCACAGTGAATGAATTCCTAGCTACAATTTCTACATTATTTTCTTTTCCTACACATACATTCAGTTATAGTAACTTTGCACAAGCCTTTCCCTCCAGTATATTACAACCCTTCCACATTAAAATGGGATCTTTTCACTTTCAGGTGGCCCTGCCACCTACCTAAATTTTCATAGCTATCAACAAACCTGAGAATGCAACAAAATTTAAGCAAATATCTGTTTTAAATCTTAGTGACTGAACAGACTGTTGTGACACTGCACAAGGAAGCAAGAGTTTAGGCAAATTATTATTTTTCCTTTGATCATGTTTGAGACATATCTGAGCTGTGCCTGCTGAAGTTAAGATTGAATCAGAAGGGAATCAGAACAGGGGCCAGCCAAGGGAGACCTTATGGAGAACACTTCTAATTCCTGCTAAAAATTAATCTCAGCCCCTAGGAGCAGCTTCGTTTCAGAAACTGAGAAAAGAGAAAAGTCTGGCCTGTCTTTGGAAAAACTTTTATAAGTGGAAAAGAAAAGGGGAAAAAAGAAAAAAATCATTCCTGTCTATTTACGTAATTTATGGATTTCCAAATATATTCCCTAGGGAAAAACAATCCAATGAGAATGCTTTGACTACATTTCCTAGAGCACAGGTCTGCAACCCGCGGCTCCGGAGCCGCATGCGGCTCTTTCAGCCGTCTCCTGCGGCTCCCAGTCCTCTGCCATGTGCAGTCTCCCCCCAAAAAAAAGTGGGACTAAAAAAGTTCAACCAATCAATTCAAATATGCAGGGTAGGTGCATATCTCGCCTTCGCTCCACTCTTCAGTCAAACCCTGTTCTGCGCATGCACGCATGTATGCACACGTGCACACATTTTTTTGCGGCTCCCAGTTTTTCCTTTTGTGAGGGAAGCGGTTCCGAGTGGCTCTTTCACTGTTTCAGATTGCTGACCCCTGTCCTAGAGAGTAAAGCCTCATTGATATCAAAGGCTGACTTCTGAATGAACCCGCTGATATTTCAACAGTATAAGAAATAAATAACTTCCATAATATTCTGATTTGCAAAGGAACAATTGCTTGGTAGGCAAAGAGGTACCAGCTTCATTCCTATCAACTTTAGGTAAGGCTGAAGAGAGCCAATGGGTGGCAATCTTGGACTAGCTGGGCTAAGGGAGTATCCAAAGACTCATATTAAATATAATTGTTCATTTCAACATTTTTGTTGTTAGTTGCGAAGTCGTGTCCGACCCATCGCGACCCTATGGACAATGTTCCTCCAGGCCTTCCTGTCCTCTACCATCTTCTGGAGTCCATCTAGGCTCACACATACTGCTTCAGTGACTCCATCCAGCCACCTCATTCTCTGTCGTCCCCTTCTTCTATTGCCCTCAATCTTTCCCAGCATTAGGCTCTTCTCCAGTGAGTCCTTCCTTCTCATTAAGTGGCCAAAGTATTTGAGTTTTAGCTTCAGGATCTGGCCTTCTAAAGAGCAGTCAGGGTTGATCTCCTCTAGGACTGACCGGTTTGATCGCCTTGCAGTCCAAGGGACTCGCAGGAGTCTTCTCCAGCACCATAGTTCAAAGGCCTCAATTCTTTGGCGCTCAGCCTTTCTGATGGTCCAACTTTCACTGCCATACATTGCAACTGGGAAGACCATAGCCTTGACTATACGCACTTTTGTTGGCAGGGTGATGTCTCTGCTTTTTAGTGTGCTGTCTAGATTTGCCATGGCTTTCCTCCCCAGGAGCAAGCGTCTTTTAATTTCTTGGCTACAGTCCCCATCTGCAGTGATCTTGGAGCCCAGGAAAATAAAATCTGTCACTACCTCCATTTCTTCCCCATCTATTTGCCAGGAGTTGAGAGGGCCGGATGCCATGATCTTGGTTTTCTTAATGTTTAGTTTCAACCCAAGTTTTGCACTCTCCTTCTTCACCTGCAACAAGAGGCTCTTTAGTTCTTCTTCACTTTCTGCCATTAGAGTGGTATCATCTGCATATCTTAGGTTGTTGATGTTTCTTCCGGCAATCTTAATTCCAACTTTTGATTCATCTAGCCCTGCCTTTCTCATGATGTGCTCTGCATATAAGTTAAATAGGCAAGGCGACAGTATACAGCCTTGCCGGACTCCTTTCCCAATTTTGAACCAATCAGTGGTTCCGTGTCCAGTTCTCACTGTTGCTTCTTGGCCCGCATATAGGTTTCTCAAGAGACAAATAAGATGGTCAGGTACTCCCATCTCTTTAAGGACTTGCCAGAGTTTGTTATGATCCACACAATCAAAGGCTTTAGCATAGTCAATGAAGCAGAAGTAGATGTTTTTCTGGAACTCTCTAGCTTTCTCCATGATCCAGCGTATGTTAGCAATTTGATCTCTAGTTCCTCTGCCTCTTCGAAATCCTGCCTGTACTTCTGGTAGTTCTCGATCCACATACTGCTGGAGTCTAGCTTGTAGAATTTTAAGCATAACTTTACTAGCATGAGAAATGAGTGCAATGGTGCGATAGTTTGAACATTCTTTGGCACTGCCTTTCTTTGGAATTGGAATGTAAACTGATCTTTTCCAATCCTGTGGCCACTGTTGAGTTTTCCAAATTTGCTGGCAAATTGAGTGTAGCACTTTTACTGCATCGTCTTTTAAGATTTTGAATAGCTCAGCTGGAATACTGTCACCTCCACTAGCTTTGTTGTTGCTCAGCTTTTCTAAGGCCCACTTCACTTCACATTCTAGGATGTCTGGCTCGAGGTCAGTGACCACCTCATTGTGATTATCAGGGACGTTAAGCTCATTCTTGTATAGTTCTTCTGTGTAATTTTGCCACCTCTTCTTAATCTCTTCTGCCTCTGTTAGGTCCCTGCCATTTTGGTCCTTTATCATGCCCATTTTTGCATGAAACATTCCTTTCATCTCTCCAATTTTCTTGAAAAGATCTCTGGTCCTCCCTATTCTATTGTTTTCTTCTATTTCTTTGCATTGTTCATTTAAGAAGGCATTCTTATCTCTTCTAGCTATTCTTTGGAATTCTGCATTTAATTGGGCGTATCTTTCTTTTTCTCCCTTGCCTTTCGCTTCCCTCCTTTCCTCAGCTATTTGCAAAGCTTCCTCAGACAGCCATTTTGCTTTCTTGCATTTCTTTTTCTTTGGGATGGTTTTGGTTGCTACCTGTTGTACAATGTCGCGAACCTCTGTCCATAGTTCTTCAGGCACTCTGTCTATCAGATCTAATTCCTTAAATCTATTTGTCACCTCTACTGTATATTCAACAGGGATATGATTTAATTCATACCTGACTGGCCTAGCGCTTTTCCCTACTTTCTTTAATTTAAGCCTAAACTTTGCAACAAGAAGCTCATGGTCTGAGCCACAGTCAGCTCCTGGTCTTGTTTTTACTGACTGTATAGAGCTTCTCCATCTTTGGCTGCAGAGCATATAGTCAATCTGATTTCTGTGTTGACCGTCTGGTGATGTCCATGTGTAAAGCCGTCTCTTGGGTTGTTGGAAAAGAGTGTTTGCTATGACCATCGTATTCTCTTGACAAAATTCTATCAGCCTGTGCCCTGCTTCATTTTGTACTCCAAGGCCAAACTTGCCTGTTATTCCCGTTATCTTTTGGCTTCCTACTTTAGCATTCCAATCCCCCATGATGATAAGGACATCATTTTTGGGTGTTAGTTCTATAAGGTGCTGTAGGGCTTCATAGAACCGGTCAATTTCATCCTCTTCAGCACTGGTGGTTGGGGCATAGACTTGGACTACTGTGATATTGAATGGTTTGCCTTGGATTCGAACTGAGATCATTCTGTCATTTTGAGGATTGTATCCCAGTACTGCTTTTCCTATTTTTTTATTGACTATGAAGGCTACTCCATTTCTTCTGAGGGATTCTTGCCCGCAGTAGTATACCTGATGGTCATCTGAATTAAATTCACCCATTCCTGTCCATTTTAGTTCGCTGATACCTAAGATGTCAATGTTTAGTCTTGTCATCTCTTGTTTGACCACGTCCAGCTTTCCTTGATTCATGGATCTTACATTCCAGGTTCCTATGGAGAAAAAATCTTTACAGCATCGGACTTTCCTTTCACCACCAGACATATCCACAGCTGAGCGTCCTTTCGGCTTTGGCCCAGTCGCTTCATTCTTTCTGGCGCTACTAGTACTAGTCCTCTGCTCTTCCCCAGTAGCATATTGGACGCCTTCCGACCTGAGGGGCTCATCTTCCAGCATCATATCGTTTTGCCTTTTAGTACTGTCCATAGGGTTTTCATGGCAAAGATACTGGAGTGGTTTGCCATTTCCTTCTCCAGTGGATCACGTTTTGTCAGAACTCTCTGCTATGACCTTTCCGTCTTGGGTGGCCCTGCACGGCATAGCTCATAGCTTCATTGAATTACGCAAGCCCCTTCGCCACGACAAGGCAGTAATCCATGAAGGGGTCATTTCAACATAGCCATGTTTATATTGTAGCTTTCTTCTACAACAATTTCCCGAAGTATGATCTGTAGAACAACACCTTGTTAAAAATCATATCCTTAGAAGATATAAATATGGTTACTCTGATCATAACACTGCAGTTATGGGGAGAGAAAAGAAGGGAGTTTTCCTCTGAAATTTGCAGCTGAAGTTCCAGTGATGAAGGGACCTAAGCCTTAATAAAATTACTCAGGCATAAAATCCTGTGTACCAGTTGTGCATGTGCATATTTCTACTGGGGGAAATATAAGAAACGTTATGGGGAAAAACACTCCTTAACTACAGAAAGTTTGGGAAACCCTGCTCTAAATGCTCAAGATGGTATGTGCAAAGTTCTAGAATCCTAGGATTGGGAGGGCTCTTAAAGACCTTCTAGTCCAACTTCCTGCCCAGTGCATGAATACTAGTTCCAGAAAATTGGCTATCCACACTGTGCTTGAAAATCTCCTAGAGACTAGAGGATAGGCAATTTTATTGTTTATATTCTCATAGTTTAGTCATTCCTTTGTTCCTCAAGTTTGATTCTTCCTCCGTAAAGCCTCCACTCTTTGGTTCTTGTCCTATGTATCATTGGGCACCATGGTGTACAATAGATAATAAATCTTCACTCTCTTCTCTGTGAAAACTTTTCAAGTACATGATGATTGCTCTTATCTATCTCCTTAGTTTTCTCTTCTTTAGTTAACAATACACAGTTCATAGTTTTAGCTTTCAATACGTGACTTTGTCTTTCTTCTCTGCAGCCTTTCCAGTTCCTCAGCACCATTCCTGTGTTGTGGGGACCAAAATTAAACAAAATAATTGAGGTCTGGTCTTACCAGTGCAACACAGAGTAGAATTATTACTTCCCATGATCTCAACATTATACTTCTATTGATACAGCCCAAGATTGCATTAGGTGTTTTGGCAGCTATAATACACTCTTGTCTTATGCTTAATTTGTGGTCTGCCATGACACCTAAATCCTTCTTACAAGTACTATTTCCAAGCCAGGTATTGCCCATTTTGTATCATGCATCTGCTTTTTCCTGCCGATGTTCAGAACATTACCTTTCTTGTCACTGTTAAACAGATATCAGTGTTCAAGTCTTTCTGAATCTTGAGTTTGTGATATTCAATAATAGCAGTTCCTTCTCGCTTGTGTCATCTGCAAATTAAATGGACTTCCCTTCTATTCACTCATTAAAGTCATTCACAAAAATGTTGAATAGCACTGGATCCAGGACAGCACCCTGCTGTATATCTCCCTCCGTGTAACTATAATCCATTAAAATCTTCCCTGATTCTATCTTTATAACAACCCCAGGAAGTAGTTTGGACTGAGAGTTAGCAGTTGGCCCAAAACATCTAGTAAATTTCATGGTTAGTGAAGACCTGAGTCAAATTCTTCCAGATCTCAATCCATTATTTTAACCAATGCTCTATATTGTATCCCTATATTATATAGATGCTATTTATAACAAATATACCATAGCCGGGTAAGCCTTGCTTTATTTCTAATTCTTTTTCTGGGGGGAATAATTCTACAGCTAAATCTGTTTTCACTATTGCATAAGAATATGCTCACAGTTGAGTCTTGTACTTTATATTAGTGTTTGTGAGTTTTATTAAAGCATTACATTATATTGTATGAAATTTTATTTTTGTAAATTGTTTTGGGTGGTTTCTTCCCTGAAAATGAATTCAAGACAGTACAACATTGTGGGTATTATGTCATGGTTCCGATCAGTGGTGGGATTCAGCCAGTTCACTGCACTAAATATTGCAATTTCCCTTTATACAATCTTGCATCAAGAATACATTTCACTTCGCAATGAGTCTCTCCAGCCACCACAAGCAGACCAGGCACTTTCCTGGGAGTGGGTCTCAGAGTTGAACCTCTAAAAGGCTTCAACAAACTACAGTGAAGTACTGGGTGGATCTTTCCCAAAAGACGAGGGAATTTCAGTTTTACAGTAACTGGGTTTAAGATCCACACTATGGGAAAAGGTACCAAGTATTTTGGTCCCAATTTTTTGCTAGGTAACCTAAGTCTTAAATACTTTGTAGAGAGATAAACTTTCTCCCCCACATGAAATGACTTTTGAGGTGCCCTTTTGTTATCAGCTTGCTTTTTGTAAGTCTCTGAGGCTTTTTTCAAAGCTTTCTTTGCATTGTCCCAGACATCTCTCCAAGTGGACACCCATTGATCTAAAGTCTGAGAGGCAGGGGGTTCCTGGGGATATTCAAACATCAGAATGAAATCCCTCCCTGTGGCTATCTTGAATGGCATAAAACCATTGCTGCTGTGTACAGTGTTGTTTTAAGCCACTTCAGAAAAAATAAGAAGGTCTGTCCAATTGTTTGTTGGTAATCCACATAGCATCTAAGATACTGCTCCACCAATGTGTTCTCTTTTTCAACTGCTACATTCATAGAGGGATGAAAAGCCAATGACAGTCCTTGCGTAGAATCAATCAATTTGAGAAAATCCCTCCAGAATCTGGCCATAAATTGAACACCCCCCCCCTGTCGGAAATTATCCATTTTGGCACTCGGTGTAATTTGTAAATATGCTTGAGGAACAACTTAGCCAATTTCTGGGCAGATGGGAAGCCTGAGCAGGCAATAAAGTGAGCCTGCTTTGAAAACAAATCAATCACAGTCCATATTACCATATTTCCTCTACTTTCTGGTAATTCAACAATAAAATGCATAGCAATCTCTTCCCATGGTTGGGAAGGTTCTGCAACAGGCTGTAATAGCCCAGGAGGCTTTCATGGGATTCTTTTCATGGTAGCACAGACTGCACAGCTTTTTACATAGTTCTCCAGATCTTTCTTTAAGTCTGACCACCAAAATTGCCTCTGAATTAAGTGTAGTGTCTTTAAGTAACCAAAATGACCAGCTTGTGTAACATCATGGCTGTGTTGGAACGCTTGGAGTCTGAGTGATTTAGGCAAATATAATTTAGCCCCTTTCCAAGTCAATCCATCCTTATGGGTCAGGATGGTTTGATTGTCCTTGAACCATTGGTCATTAATCAATTCTTGTTTTAACTTCTCTGTCAAAGGATCATTTGAGTTAGGAGGTTTTGCATGTTATTGTCTCTGAGGGGTTATTTGAGAAACAACTTGAGGTGGTGACATAATTGAATCTATGACTTGTTATTGGGGCAATCTAGAAAGGACATCAGCTAAGAATTTTTTTCCTCCTGGTAGGTATTTTAAGGTGAAATTAAAATGATACAAATATTGTGCCCAGCGTACTTGTTTGGGAGATAGCTTACTGGGAGTTTTCAATGCTTCTAGGTTTTTGTGATCAGTCCATACTTCAAAAGGCACTTTACTCCCCTCTAAGAAATGATGCCACATCAGCAAAGCCCATCTGATTACAAAGGCTTCTTTCTCCCAAACAGCCCACCTCTGCTCTGTGTCAGTGAGCTTTTGTGAAGTGTAAGCGCAGGGCTATAAAATTCCTTCATGATTTTTCAGTAACAGCACTGCCCCCACAGCCACATCACTGGCAAGAGCTTGAATAACAAATTGCTCCTAAGGATGAGGGTGTTTTAGAACTAGTTCAGCTGCAAACAGTCCTTTAAAATTCTCAAAAGTGGTTTGGCATTTTAACGACCAGTGTAATGGGTGACCTGGTCACGGTTTCCCTCCATCTTTTCCAGTTTTTAATAGCTCTGTAAAGAGTAAGGCAATCTCGGAAAATAAAGGAATGAATTGGCGATAGAAATTAACAAATCCCAAAAAACATAGGAGCTGTTCTTGAATCTGTGGGGACTGACATTCTATCACTGCTTTCACCTTAGCTGGATCCATTTAAATGCCTTAGTTGGAAATTCTGTAGCCCAAATAATCTAAACGCATCTGATGGAATTCACATTTTGAAAGTTTGGCATAGATCTTAGTGTTCAGCAATTTTTTTAGTACCTCTCGCACTAAGCTTACGTGTTCTGTCATTGTATCTGTATAGATTAGGATGTCATCAAGATACACCAAAACCCCTTTGTACAAATGTTCATGCAGCACCTGGTTGATTAGCTTCATGAAAACAGCTGGGGCTCCTTGTAATCCAAATGGCATAACTTTGAACTGATAGCTACCCAGAGGGCTGTTGAAAGCAGTTTTCCATTCATCTCCTTCTCTTATCCTCATGTAGTAGTATGCCTCTCTTAGGTCTAATTTGGTAAAAATTAGTCCCTTCACCAGATGTGCTAGCAAGTCCTTCAATAAAGGGAGAGGGTACATATTCTCCATGCTCACCACGTTCAGATCTTTAAAATCAATGCAGAGCCTAACTGATCCATCTTTTTTCTCCTTAAAAAGCAGTGGCGTAGCGTGGGGGGTGCAGGGGGGGCCGGCCGCACCGGGCGCAACATCTGGGGGGGCGCGCTCACACTGAGCTGCTCAGGGAGCCCCAAGGGCTGCCCAGAGTTGGCTTGGCGTGACAGCAACACCATATTAACACTAAAAGCACGCGCGCTGCCCAGCGTGCAATCGTATCTGTAACAGCCGTTTTGTTCTCTTAATAACAGGAATAATTACACCCCGCCCCTTTGTCCCGAGAGACACGTGGTCTCGATTGTGGCTTGCAGTAGACTCGCGGCGGGGGGCTGCAGCACACCTCGTCGTTTACCAGCCCTCGGAACTGTTTGGCGGAGTGTCCAGCGCTGCTCGCCGTTTGTAATAAACAGGGGTCTTCAAACTTGGCCCTTTTATGACTTGTGGACTTCAGCTCCCAGAATTCCTCAGCCAGGCTGAGAGGAGCTGAAGTCCACAAGTCATAAAAGGGCCAAGCTTGAAGACCCCTGGTAATAATAAAGAATGAGGCCCGCAGACGGCGAGAAGGCTGAAAGGGGCGTCGCTCCTGGGTGTATCTTCTGCTCGGAATTGCGTCTCCCGAAGGCAAACTTAAATCTTCCTTGAGCTGGTTTTCGCTGCGCGCGGGCGCGCGCAAAAGAGAGAGAGAGAAAAAAAGAGATCTCCGAAGGGAACCAGGGAGGGGGAGGGGCGGCCTGGCGGAATGCGCCTTGTTCTAATTGTGGAATATAGGGCAAGGCTTCCGTTCCGCCCCCGCCCCGCCCCCGCCCCCCCCCCCCAGCCTGAGCCTGCCTTGCGTGGCTGGTGGCTCTCCTGCGGTAATTGCAGCAGAATCCCAAGCAGACATTTCTTCCTCTAGGGCAGCGTTTCCCAACCTTAGGAACTTGAAGATGCGTGGACTTCAACTCCCAGAATTCCCCAGCCGGCTGGCTGGGGAATTCTGGGAGTTGAAGTCCACGCATCTTCAAGTTCCTAAGGTTGGGAAACACTGCTCTAGGGAATGTGGCGGAGTTTTCTAACCTCGCGGGGAAGGGGTAAATCGGACCTCCTTTGTCTGCTTGGTGTGTTAGGACCAGTGGCGTAGCGTGGATAAGCAGCGTCTGGGCAGAAAATAGGTCGGGCGCCGCAGCAAGTATGAATTCCTGGGGTTCAGCCTAAGCAGGCAAAGCTGCAGGGTGGGTTGGTTGGCTTTTCCGGCTTTGGAATAACCTTGGGAAGCTGAGGCATTGTAAGTTGGAAGTCATTGTTTGTTGCCTAACATGTTGGGTCACCCCACACCACATGCTAAGCCATAAACCGTGGTTGGTATCCAGGGTTTAGGACAAGATGGAGAAAACTAGCCAATTATGGGATCATAAATCTTGATGAAGCCCATCATCGCTCCATGTGATGTATGCACTCAATCTACAAACGTAGTCCAAGCCTATTCACATCTGTTGTAAGGTCATTCTCTCGTGGGGTTTATCTTGACATCCACTAAGAGTGGAACAAACATGCCCCATTAACCATTTTCAACGCCATGTCCTCTCTTTGTCTCATCCTAAATCACAGCTGAGGCACCTTAAAGTTGCCTTGTTTCAGTTTTAAACTAGCATTTTCCCTCTTCTCCAGAGACCCTTTTTTGCCTTGAACCTAACTCAGGGGTAGGCAACCTTGGCTCATTTATGACTCATGGACTTCAACTCCCAGAATTCCTGAGCTAGTGGAAGAGACTCGAGTGCTAAAATCCACAGGTTAGGGGGCGCAAATTACTTGCCTTGCCCCGGGTGCTGACAACCCACGCTACGCCACTGTTAAAAAGCACAGGGGCAGCCTCTTTGGACTTGGCAGATTCAATAAAACCCCTCGCCAAATTTTTATCGATGTACTGCCTAAATTCCTCCACTTCGAGGGGGGTCATGGCATACATCTTTGGCTTAGGTAACTTAGCCCCTGGTAGACTCTCAATGGCACAGTCATTGGGCAGCAGGAGGCCACATTCCATCTCACTAAATACTTCTGCCAAGTTTTTGTATTCACTGGGAATGAGAAGCACTCCTGGCAGGGAGTTTGTCACCATTTTTAATGTCTCAGATGATGGTTTTGCTGCTCCACTGGTATCATGGTCCTATGGGTAACCTCAGGGTTCTCATTCCAACTTGTCCAACCAAGCTAAACCTAAAATCACTGCTTCAGTCATTTTTGGGGTCACCACAAATTGGATAAATTCCCAATGTTCCCCCACCTCTAGTCATACTGGCTCTGTCAGGTGGGTTATCTGAGTATCTGGATCCATACCAATCGGGTTTTAGGCCCGGGTACAGCACGGAGAAGGCATTGGTCGCACTGGTGGATGATCTCTGGCGGGCCTGGGATAGGGGTTATTCCTCTGTCCTGGTCCTATTAGATCTCTCAGTGGCTTTTGATACCATCGACCATGGTATCTTGCTGCGACGTCTTGGGGGTTTGGGAGTGGGAGGCATCGTTTTACAGTGGTTCTCCTCCTACCTCTCGGGCCGTTCACAGACGGTGTTGGCAGGAGGACAGAGGTCAACCCCGAGGCCCCTTAGTTGTGGGGTGCCCCAGGAGTCGGTCCTCTCTCCCCTCCTGTTCAACATCTATATGAAGCCACTGGGTGAGATCATCCGTGGTTTCGGGGTGAGGTATCATGAGAAGCCTTGGTGGAGCAGTGGGCTAATGCCTCCTTAAGTAACACCAGCTGCCTGCAATTAGTGCAGGTTCGCATCCCACCAGGCTCAAGGTTGACTCAGCCTTCCATCCTTCCGAGGTAGGTAAAATGAGGACCCAGATTGTTGGGGGCAATTAAGCTGACTTTGTAATAATGCCGCTTGGGGGGTGTATGAAAGCCCTAATAAGCAGGCATATACATAGAATGAAGGCTACTGCTAAGCTTGTAAGCCGCCCTGAGTCTTCGGAGAAGGGCGGGATATAAATGGAATTAAAATAAAATAAAATAAATAAATATGCTGATGATACCCAGCTTTTCATCTCCATCCCGAACCGACCCAGTGATGACCTCGACGTGATGTCCCGTTGCCTGGAAGCAGTACGAATCTGGATGGGGAAGAACAGGCTCCAGCTCAACCCGGCCAAGACTGAGTGGCTCTACATACTGGCATCTCGTTTAGTCCAAGAGGTTCCGTCTTTGTTTATGGGAGGAGAGGTGTTACCTCCCATTGATAGGACGTGCAACTTAGTCATCCTCCTGGATACACGACTCAGTTTTGAAGATCATATAGGAGTTGTGGCCAGGGGGGCATTTGCCCAGGTTCTCCTGGTGCACCAGTTGCACCCCTATCTGGACCGAGATGCTCTACGTACAGTCACTCATGCACTCGTTACCTCCCGTATAGATTACTGCAATGCTCTCTACATGGGGCTGCCCTTGAAGACCACCTGGAGGCTCCAGCTGGTGCAGAATATGGCCGCGTGGGTTGTGATGGGAGCATCCCGATACTCCCATATTACACCCCTCCTGCGTGAGCTACATTGGTTACCGGTTGTCCTCTGGGTGAGATTTAAGGTGCTGGTTCTTATCTATAAAGCCCTACATGGCTTAGGCCCGGGATATTTGCAGGATCGTCTGCTGCCCGGAATGACCTCCCATCGCCCGGTGCGCTCACACAGGGAGGGCCTCCTCAGGGTGCTGTTGGCTAGACAATGTCGGCTGGCGACCCCCAGGGGGAGGGCCTTCTCTGTGGGAGTGCCAGCTCTGTGGAATCAAACTTCCCTTTGAGCTCCGGATGGCCCCGGATCTCCGGTCCTTTCATCGTGGCCTTAAAACATGAAGAGCCTTGGTGGAGCAGTGGGCTAATGCCTCCTTAAGTAACACCAGCTGCCTGCAATTAGTGCAGGTTCGCATCCCACCAGGCTCAAGGTTGACTCAGCCTTCCATCCTTCCGAGGTAGGTAAAATGAGGACCCAGATTGTTGGGGGCAATTAAGCTGACTTTGTAATAATGCCGCTTGGGGTGTGTGTGAAAGACCTAATAAGCAGGCATATACATAGAATGAAGGCTACTGCTAAGCTTGTAAGCTGCCCTGAGTCTTCAGAGAAGGGCGGGATATAAATGGAATTAAAAACAAACAAACATTTCTCTTCCATCAGGCTGACCTGGATTGACGATAGGGATTTTTAAATAGAATATTTTTAATATTTTATCATTTTATCATTGGGGCTTGTTAGTTTAATCTTTTCTAACATTTGTATTATTGTGTTTTATGGTTGTTAGCCACCCTGAGTCCTTCGGGAGATAGGGCGGCATATAAGTCCCATAAATAAATAAATAAATAAATAAATAAATAAATAAATAAATAAATAAATAAATAAATAAATAAATAAATAAATAAATAAATAAATAAATAAATATTAAAGTTCCGCCCATTAAAGATCCATCTGCCTGCTCAAACTTCATGGGGGTGGAAATCTGTCTCACCCTGATGGCTAACTTGAGGACAGTTGGGAGGTTAATTAGGCATCACAGACACCCAGAGTCTAGTAATACCCGTAAGTCCATTTGGGCCCCTGTTTTAGGGACTATGAGTTTGGCAGAGAGGGAAAAATGTGGAACAGGCTGACTCACCATTGGGTCACTCTCTCCCTCATCATTGCTGTCATATGAAGCAGGTGAGATGGCAGCTTCAGCTGGGGCCTCGATCCTTTCTCAAGTAAGTGAGGTGACTTGAGTAGCTTGCTCTTGAGTAATCCAATTTGATTTCTCTCTAGAGGGTGGTTGGCTTTCCTTTTTCCTTTCTGGTGGAACTGAAGCACTTTTTTGCTGAGGGAAAGGAACTGGACAAACCACCACCTAGTGGCCTGGCTGGCCACATCTGAAACACTTGATCGGCAGTCCCAAAGGTGCTTTTGAAGGTTCAGTCATCCCTGTTGGTGGGGTTTGTTGGGCAGGTGGACATCTTGTCTGGTCTGGTCTCAGTTCAGAAGTTGGTGGTTTTTTTCACGGGTTAGCTCGATGTCAAAATGCACGGCCAAGCAATACCACTCCTGGAGTGATCAGGGATTCCCCCAGTAGACACAAGCCTGGAATAGAAATGGGTCCAGACCATTTTTGAAGTGATGAACCAGGGATCGTTCAGGCCACCGCTCATTTCTGCCAGCCATAATTTACGCACATATTCCTTCACTGGTCGACTTCTCTGTTTTACTTCATGAATATCCTTTTCTGCCTGTAAAGCTGCAGATCCATCCTCAAATCTGGATCTCAACCCTTGGATGAATAGATAGTCCCACAGCTCAGGTGCTTGCTTGTTGTACAAGCTGTTTAGCCATTCTGCTGCCTCACCCTCTAGGTTCATTGCGATCACATCGACCATGGTGGCATAGTCGGATTAGGCATTGACATTTCTATTCATGTGAGACTGCACTTGGTTCAAAAAGAAAGTTAACTTCTCAGGGTCACCATCAAATGTGGGTTTGAAGGGAGGAGCTGCCATGGGCCACTGTCTGTCTAAGAGAGCATGCAGCCACCCATACTGTTGCAGTTGATCTACTTGCAATCCCACTGCTCAATCAACCCTGGACTGGTGTGACACCAGTAACAGTGGTTGGGACTGAGTCATCGAGGGTGTGACTCAGGACTAACTCTGTAATGGTAACAGTCTGGACTGGCCTGGTAGTACTAATGATCTGGACCAGCCCATTGCAGATATCTGTCAGGGTATCAGTGGCAGTCAGGGCTTGCTCTACACCAGTACCGATCAGGACTCGTGTAGTGATGGTGCCGTTCAGGTTTAACATGCCACTTACAATGATCAGGGCTGAAATAACATTGATGGTAATCAGGGCTCAGTGGCTGCTGATGACGGTTGGGGATAATGCAATACTGATGCCAATCTGGGCTTCGGCCTCACACTGGTCTTGAAGTTAAAGCTGATGGTTTTGGTTGTGGGGAGGTGGCTCTAGCTCTGGTTATGGGACTGGGGCTTCTTATGGAATGGGGACGGTGTTGGGAGCATCCCACTCACTGAAAAGTAACTGACAAGTAACTTGCTTCTTGCTTCTCACATCCAGCCCCTCAAACCTCTCTTTCAAATGTTCCACTGACTGGCTCTGAATGGCTGTCAGGTATTTCCACTCACCCAACTCATCCCAAGGTGTTGCACGTTTGGTGCCTCTCTGATCAGGAGATCGTGCCTTGCAGGTGGTAATCAGTGGGAATTCAGCCTCAGCAGCCTTTGCAGAACTCTTTTTCGGCTGTGTCATCTCTGAACATCAAGAATCTCCACTAGGCAAGGTCCATTCCAATGACCAGATGTGTTCCCACTGGATTTCACATTCATTTGGCCTTGCACCCACTGCTGATGCACTCGTCGCTGGAGCTACCGATACCACACTCTCTATCGGGGCTATGGCCTGCGCTCCACCCACCAATGTAGTCACTGTGGTTATGATGCTGATGACAGGTTCCTCCTTTTTCTCCTTCATGGTTCTTCCCTGAGTCTTTGTTATTCTCCCCACAGGACCCTGTGATTTTAATTTAAATGTGAATCTTGGGTTAATGTCATGGTTCCAATAGATGAAACTGTTTAAAAGAACTTCAAGGCAAAATTTCTTCCTTAAAGATACATTTTATTAGGAAACAAAATATTGGCACTTACATAGGTGAACTCAAGACTAAAAATCTCCTCCCCCTGGTTACAAAGTTACTATTACAATTCCCACCCCAAATTGCTGTCATAAATCACATTCACCAATTGTTGCGAAATGGTCCATCAAGTTTACTATAGTTTATATCAAGTAACAGAAGCTCTACAGAGTTTTAAGCAAGAGTCTTTCTGAACTATTGATTCAAACTCTACTTGAAAATGTTTAAGCATGGAAGATCCTCCATACCAACCAAGAGTCAAATAGTGACTCAAACAGGTATCACTAGCAATGTGCAGTTTTAGGTATGGCTGTGTAGTCCAATGACTGAACTGCTAACCAAATCAGGATTGCAGATCAATAAAACTCACCAGAAACAAAGCAAAGTCTGTAACAAGAAATCAGATGCCTCAGTACAGAATGTGGGTTATTTGGTTTAGCAATTGTACTTGTAAAAGGTGTCTTATATAGCTGATTACAAACAGTGCAATTGGAAAACTAGTATATGCAGTATATGCAGGTTTGCATAACTCATCTGCTGTGCCAGGTGAGTCCTTTTCTAGATCTGAAGATCCTTCAGACAGTCACTCATGATCTGGTCACCTCACAGCTTATCTTCTGCAATTTGGCCTTCATGTAGCTAGACTAGGATACAACACCTCTGCTTTGCAAACTGCACCAGTTTCCAGTTTGTTTCCAGGTGCATTTCAAGGTTCTGATTATTATCTATAAAGCTGTACATAGCATAGGGCCTGGTTACTTGAGGAATCACCAGTATCTCATAGTACCTGCCTGAGTACTTCAATTAGGCATGGTTGGCAAGCTCCAGGTTGCTTTGATTAAAAAATGTTTTTTGTCAGAACTCCAGAAGTACATCTTGTCCTTAGCAGTGCCTGCCTTCTGGAATGATGTTCCTCCCAAGAGCCAAATGGTCTTTATTCTATTGTTGTTCAGAAGAATGACAAGGGAGAGTAAGACCTCTCTCCTTAGTCCATCTGGTCTGACACATTTGCCTTCTTTTATTTATTGTGAGCTGCCCAGAGTTGACAGGAGTCAGGAAGCATAGTGACTCTGAGTGAGCACACAAATTTTCTCCAAGATGATCTGTCTCTAATATGGTCTTTCAGATCTTCCAATCGTGCACTCAATGTCACTCTGAATCCATTCACCTTACTGCTGGTTCTCCTTGTCTTCTCTTTCATTCCACCTTCCCCAGAATTAGAGCCTTCTCTAGAATGTGAGGTCTTCAAACAATATGTCTGAAGTAAAATAATTTGAGCCTGGTCATTTGTGCTTTGAGGAAGAATTCTGGGTTGATTTGTTTGATGACAACATTGTTTTCTTGGCTATCCATAGTATTCTCAGGAGTCTCCTCCAACACCAAATTCAAAAGAGTCTATGCTCTTCCTACTCTACTTCCTCAAAGTCCAACTTTCACTTCCATAGTGTGTCACAGGGAATGCCATGGATTTCACAAGTTTGAACTTTGTAGGTACAGACACAACAGAGCATTTGAATATCTCTTCCATTGTCTTCATGGCTGCTCTATCAAATTCCTATTCCTAACTTCAGTACCTTCATTGCCAGTTATAAGGCTGGTTATTCTACTTGTATTCATATATATTTTGAGAGAGAAGAGTTAAGAAAGTAAAAAAGAGTAATAAGAGCCAAGAAAGAAACTAAAAAGAGAAAATTATTTTTATTTATATCATCAACAGCAGCAGCAGCAGCAGTAGTAGATCTGCATTGCCATGTTTATCTTTGGAGAAAAAAAAACATGTTATAGAACAGACATGTCAAACACAAGGCCCGGGGGCCGGATCCAGCCTGCAAAGTGGTTTCATGTGGCCCGTGAAGCCATCCTGGAAACAGTGAGGGAACGGCCCCCTCTGCCTTGGCCCTGGCCCAGAGACCCTCCTTCTGCCAGAGACCCTCAGATCTGTCCCACTCCAGCCCAGGCCCCCATAGGCACCCTTGATGCAAATGATGTAGAGCTGGCTACGCCCACCCAGTAGGCCATACGCACTCTAGCCACGCCCACCCAGTAGGCTACACCCACCCTAGCCATACCCACCCAGCCCCTTGAGGGCAACCGCAATGCTGATGCAGCCCTCAATGAAATTGAGTTTGACACCCCTGTTATAGAAGATGTGACGGGTAGGCATTGCTATACCAAAAGCCCTAGCAGCTATCTAGGAATGCCAAATACTGATGAAACTAGATGGAACAGTTTGTGGCAGCTCCATATCCTCACTGAGATGCAAAACTCAGGCAGCCAGCTCAGCAAGCAGCTTTCCACTCAGGTTAACAGACACCATTCATTTTCACACATGAGAGTGTACACAATAGATAGTATTGAGATGAATAGTTCTGTGTTAGAAATTACTCCTTCAATTTTATTTTCCACTGGGAGAAATTAATTCTTAAACCCTCTGCAAACTCTCAATTTATAACAAATGGTAATATACTAGTTCTGGGACTTGAGATTGCTTTATGAGAAGAAGTGGAAGGGAAAGTATAAAAGGAGGGAAGGAAAAAAATTGTTGTGATCAAGCATGTGAATCCAACAAAAAATGGCCTCCTGTTGTTTGAGAAGGCATGAACATTGATGTCAGATAGAGAGATAGCAATGGTGGTAGAGATACTGTATCTGATGTGTGTGTGTGTGTGTGTGTGTGTGTGTGTGTGTGTGTATTCAATTTATATAGCTGCTCATCTCGTATACATGATTCTGGGCAGCTCACAAAATTAAATCTCCCAAAAAAGCAAAATATAATCAAAATCATACAACAAAAATTACTGAAACACATTAAAAACAATAAGCAATGTTTGAAAATAATATGTGAGAATGGAGTCCAATTACTAACAATATAGCCATTTAGCAGGCTCCAGACCATTACTACAAGATTCTCAGGTAAGATGGGAAAACATAGTCTTCAGACCCTTCCTAAAGGCCAGAAGGGTCCATGCCAATCTAAGGTCCAGGGAAATGATGTTCCAAAGGGCAGACACCACTGAAGAAAAGGGTCTCTTCCTGGATCTCATCAGACGACATTCCTTAGTAAAAAGGATCCATAAAGGATCCATCCTGCCAGATTTGATGGGATAGGTAGATATAATGGGGGAGAGTTGGTCCTCAAATATCCCGGTCCCATGCCACATGGGGCTTTATAGGTCATCACCAATGCCTTGAATTACACCCAGAAACCCACTGGTCACCAATGCACTTCATGGAACATAGTGGTTAATGAGTGCTGCTCAAGGATTAGCTTTGCTGCCTGATTTTGCACCAGCTGCACCTTCCAAATGCCCTTCAAGGGCAGCTCTATGTAATTCATTTTGCAGGAAATGGGCATGAGCAGGGCATAAAATACAGAGGTCAGATATGTGAAAGGGAGTCTTGCCCCATCCAGGAAAAATGTTTCATGTGCCAAATTAGAGCTTTGGCTGTTCATTTTGACTTACTGAAATTCCACCGTCAAGTTCCCAGAGAAGGAACATATGTGGTTTGTATTTAGAGGCATTATTAGTAATGCATAAGGTACTGTATTTGTCAATTTTATCTGCTCGGGTGCATGAAACCTGTGTGTTTAAAAAATATAATAATTTGCATTTCACAGCTCTCTGATAACCTCAGGAGTGCACTTGAAATTCAGCACATGCCCACAGCACCTCCCAGCTCACCCCATTTTTAACTGAAGACCAATGGTTTCTATTAAGGGATCAGGCAGGGAGGCTGACAACCCAGTCAATAACTATGTGAGGTTACTTCATTAATGCTATAATGGCTGATAGAGTGAGAGGCAAAAAAACAGGCTCCTGACAGCAGCAAATGAAAATGATAGAGATTCCCGAAGCTACGAGCCTTTCCTTTGTCATTGTCTTGTGCTTGGCTTATTCAAAATTGTGGCATTTATGTATTCAGCCTTGATGAATGTTGCCGGCGTTAAGTACTTTTTCCATCTCTAATGCAATGCCGATTGCACATTGTTCTTTCTTCCTCTCCCACTCTCTCATGCTCTCTTTTCTAAAAACCTCTGCTGTCAAGGAACTAGAGACCGAAGAATTGTAGACAGTAGACAGTGACTCAATAGTTCTTTTGCTAGTATGTAGAGTGACAACAAACCAGGACTGGTAGAATGAGTTAGGGAGAATGGAAGGCAAGCTCACATAGTTAAAGACTGAATCAGATAATAGGCTAGATTTTGTCCAGCAAACAAAAAGATCACCCACTGTGTTACTCATCATAGAGAGTACAGAGGACCCATTTACCTAGCATAGCCAATTGTTCAGGTGGTTACTTCCATTTCCAATGCACATTTTAAACGTAGAAACCAAAGCCTGCATCTGTCATCACATTACTGTATGCAGTGGAAGATTCCTTAAATTAATTGCACATGTGCAAAAATGCCTCCTTTGACCATTTCCAGAAATATTGTCAATCACATTCCTCTATTGATCCTTTTTAGAACATTTATTCTAAAAAGATAAATGTCTACACACTAACAAGGTATAATGTTATTCCCTTTTAGTTTTTAAAATTTATTTCCATATATCTATTAATGGCCTGGAAGCGGTAAGGAAAACTACATCTGCAAGTTAAATATACCACCAGCTTTGTCTTTGGTCTTCATGTACAGAGGCAATAAGGAGGCATAGGTGTGTGTGCCCCTTCTCAGATCTTTTAATCTATGTATAGAAGTTGGGGTAAAAATGTATGTTAATGTAAGCTAAGAAATGAGAACCGTGACCTCTCTTGCTTTGTTTTCTTCATTCAGTGCATTTTCCTTCTGGAACATGCTACATGTACTTTAAAGTTTAAAGCAAACTCCCCCAAATTCCAAGCAAAAGCTCTAAACATCTTAACCAGCTAGCCATGTTCTAAAATATCTAGAAGAGACCTGGATGAGGAAGGAAACTCTTAACTTTCCACCTTGGAAAGGAGGTTCAGATCTTTTACTATTTATTGTTTTCTTTTCTGTAAGTTTTACAGATACATATTGCCTAAATCTCAAACTATATATTTATCATCATCACATTTAAAACAAAGACATTCCCAAGCTATATGTATCCATAGGAACAAGAATGGAAACTTGCTCACTGGTGCTTTACAAATTCTCAAAAAAAAGTGCTTTGGTATAGGAACACATACCGATTAAGCAGCTCTTTTTGTAGGAGAATGACTGGCTGAGTCAGGGGGAAGAATCAAATGGGGAATTAGTCAGGAATCTCTATGTGGGCACAACATGGAAAAATCCAACCCCTCCCCCCTGAACCTTATAAAATTGCACCCAAAGCAAACTGTCAATCTGAGAAGATTTCTGGGTATAGGTTTGAGCAATAAGCCAGCTAATTGTATTTTTCAAGTGTAGATCTGATTGTTTGTTTCTAACACTTTTTGAATCAATTGCTCGTGGAAGTTGGCAAGGAGTGTTGGAAATCAGAATCAAATGACTGCAGGGATGTTGTAATAGTCACAACTTTGTGAATAAAACCAGTCTAAACACTAGTGAAATTTCAATTTCATAGAAGTAATGGCCCATGGATTTTTTTAATGCATTCTCTAAATTTGCAGATTTTACGTACCTTGATTCAATAATTGTTGCAGGATAATACACCATTTGGGCTGAGGTACAAACAGACAAACAGATAAACTCAATGACAGTTTTAGTAGTATATAAAGTACAAAGGCAATGGGTATGAAGGATACAGTGTAAAGCCAAAGATCTGGAATAAAATGGATGCAGTACGTGGGGCAGACGTTCTGACCTCTTCCCTTCCAGAATTTAAACAGACAAAAATGAGAAGTTGAAATAGTTAAAATGTGTTGCTTCTCATTTCCAAAGCCCTAAATGGCACAGGTAGGTAGAATAGACAGATGACCACTCTCTACCAAACAGGTTATCATCCATCCACCAAACTCTTCCATCATCTGATATTGGACAAAGTATATCAGAGTGTGGATCCCTTTCATCGAAATCTACCAGCCTATGCTCTTGCAGGGAGTTTCTATTATGCCATCCCAACCTACAGAAAGACAAATTTTATTTATTTTCCTGTGCTTAGAATCTACAATATCTGCTGTGCATGGATTTTTATCAGCTGCTGTCATTTTTCTTATTCCTGGATGTTGCCTTTTTAATGTAATGCCTTCTAGAGGTATTGAACTTGATTGTCCAGAATTTTCAGTCACTGATATTCGTTATGAGAGCAAAAACATCTAAGCAAAAGCAAAATGTACGTGAATCAAAAGTCAATACCCAAAATGAAATTTGTGTAAAAAGAGAATTAAGAATAAAACTAAGATACTAGTTGAATCCTAAAAGCACAATTTAAAAGTCAATTTATACGTGTGGGGGAGGGTGGACTTTGAGAATATAACAGCTTTGACTTGGATGGGAAAGTAAAATAAGGATAAATTACTTGTGGGATTTCTATTTTATTATTTTATTTTTATTTTATTATTTTTGCAAAGATGTCTGGAGGATACAAGCCATAATATGGAAAAGGTCCTATCTCACATTCTCTAAAAGCAGATTCTTGAATCTTATCCCATCATCTGAGAGGGCAAACATACATATGGGAACAAATATTTCCTGATACATACAAAGTTTTAAAGGTAATAAACAAGCAGTTGAATTGAGTCTACAAATTGGCTCACATTTTTCTTGCACTCATTTATTCCTTTTAGCAATCATTAAGAATGAGTGGAAAGTCAGGAGTTATAGGCTTTGGGCCATTAAGGCCCTTTTGCAGCTCTGGTCTCATAGAGAAGAGAGTGCTAAGGGCAACAGTGACATTTTGCAGATTTTATGAAATTAAAGTCATCCTTATCATTCAATTCACAGGATAAAAGTAAAACATGCAATTCACCTAATCTCTACCTTTGCCCCTCTTCCAACCCTGCTCTTCTTGTAATATATTTGTTAAATAATAACAATAATAAAAATAGTAATAGTTTATTAAACTTATGTGTTATCCAACCCAGCAACCCACCTAAATAAATATGAGAAAAATATAAATTATTTGTTATCTCTCTCTCTTCTTCTGGACCATTCTCTTTCTCTAAAATGAATTCTAACAGCAGCTTCTTGTTCATTATAAATGGTCATCAGAAGAATAATCAGGTATTCTGACATACATATTAACCTAAACATATTCCACATTCCGGCATGATCTACACAACTGCTGTAGTAAATGAAGCAATAGTAAACCTCATTGGATTCATTCTTTGTTTATTTGGCATTTTTTCCATATATGACTTATAGATCCTAAGCTGAACTTAGCTTACATGACTAATTAGTGAAATAGTCTGATAATTTGTGCATTTTCTTGCATTTCTCTTCTTCAATCTTACATGACTAATTAGTGAAACAGTCTGATAATTTGTGCATTTTCTTGCATCTCCTTTCTTCAATCTCTCCCCCGCTCTCTCTCTTTTCCAGTCCCTAGGCCACAGTTCCATATTTGTTCCATATTTGTTCACAGTTCCATATTTGTTGACAGTTTCATATTTGTTGACAAAGAGCTGTTAGCACTTTAACTACCTCTTCTCTTTGAGTTTTAAGCAATGCAGTAGGAATTTTATCTATACATAGTGGTTTCTTTTTAGATTTCTGGCTGTCATGTCTCTAGGGAGCCAGTTCATGAATATATAGATGGTCCTCAACTTATAACTGGTTGCTTAGCAACCTTTCAAAATTATGACAGACCTCCCAAAGCATCTTATAACTCTTTTTCAAAGCCACAGCACTGCACAGAACAGGAAGCAGACCAGATTGCTTCATCCCCGAGCTGCACGACTACTTTGTAGAAAGCAGTCATGATTTCAGAGTTGGTGTTCTCTGAAATGCTGACCTCACTGATGTTGTGGCCACTCTTGTGACATGGCCACATGGCCCAGGAATGCTGAGAGACAGAGTGGCTTGCCGTCCTTTCTTATGAGGTCCAGAACCCTGGAGATATTCAAAATGTAAGTGCAAGATGGGTGACAGAAAGCAGCCCAAGCACTATGGGGACCTGATTGGGGGCAGAGACTAAGAAATAGAAGAATTATATGCAAGGGCTGTGGGGAGTTCAAGAGGTGGGAAGACTTCAAAGGGTAGGAGAAACCTTGGGGGTTCTGGGGCAGGCAGGCCTACACCTGCACTAGACCTGCCATAGTCTCCCCAAGCCTAAGGAACCCTATGCTCTACTTAACAACCTATTAAATGACCACATCATGGAGCACAGGAGGTGGGAGTTGTAAATTAAGTCTTCATTATGGTTATAGGTCCATGGTGGCAAACCTATGGCACGCGTGCCATAGGTGGCACGCATAGCCCTCTCTGTGGGCACACGTGCCATCGCCCCAGTCCTAGGCCTTCAGTCCCATCCATGAGCAACCTGCATCAATACCCATGCAAGGTAAGGTTGCTGCACCTGCCCCCGCCTCCCCAAGTGTATTTTTTACTAACCTGCTTTTCAGCTGCATTCTGTTTCTCCGTTTGCTTCTCAGACTTTGCCGTGTGTTTGTGGGACTATGGTAAAAAAAAAAAGTTCCATCAGGCTTTCTAACTTCTCACAAGTTCTCAAGAAGTTAGAAAGCCTGATGGAACTTTTTTTTTTACCCAAAGTCCCACAAATATGCAGCAAAGGCTGAGAATCGAACAGAGAAATGGAATGCAACTGAAAGGCAGGTTAGTTAAAAAAATCCTTGTGGGAGGTGAGGGTATCTGGATGGGGCCAGGCACGGCAACCATACCCTGCATGGTAGTGGGAGGATGGGGCGCGTGCCCTTCCCATGCCAGGCCAGCCCCTGCAGCCCCAGGGAGACCATGCTGGGCAGCAGTGGGCAGGGTGTGGAGGTGGGGACTGGCAGGCTGACTAAAGCAGCAGGTGGAGCACTGGAGACTCAGGGAGGGAGGGCACTGAAGTGGGCGGTTGGGCCATTGGCAAGAACAACGCGGTTGAGTGGAAAGCAGCCTCAGGATGAGCGAGGCAGGTAAGAAAATAAATTCTTGCTCCCCCCAGAAATTGCCTTTCTTTCCTTACCTGACTTCCAGCCCCATGCCATTGCTCCTTCGCAATCTGCCGCTGCCACTGCATGCAAGAAAATGAAGGGGTTTTTTTTGGGGGGGGAGATGTCAATCAATCAATCAATTCCAACTTCGCATAAAAGATCACTAAGTTGGAATTGATTGATTGACCTGTTTTTCCCAAAAAAACTTCCTTTGTTTCCTTGTATGTGGCAGCAGTGGACTGTGAAGGAGAAACAGCACAGGGCTGGAAGTCAGGTAAGGAAAGAAAGGCACTTTCTGGGGGGAGCAAGGATTTCTTTCCTTACCTGCCCCCCTTATTCTGAGGCTACTTTCCGATCAGACGTGTTGCTCTTGCCAATGGCCCAACTGTCCACTTCGGCGCCCTCCCTCCTCAAGCCTCCAGTGCTCCACCTGCTGTTTTGGTGGCTCTGTAGGCAGAACTGCAAAGTTCTCTTCTCTGACAGAGAAGAGAACTTCACAGCTCTGCCTACAAAGCCACCAAAGCTGTAGCTGAATGGGCAGGTGAGGGGGAAACCTGTCCCACTTGTTCCGGGGCCGCTTTCAGCTGAGCCGAATTGCAGCAGCATTGGGTGCAGTACGTGAGGCGGCAAACAGCTGCGTCACGCCGAAACTGGCTGTTTGCCATCTCCTGCCCAATGCCGCTGCCATAAGGCTGCAGAACAAGTCGGGCAGTGGTAAGAAACTGGTATACCCATTCCTTACCTCTGCCCAGCTTGTTCCGCGGTCTCATTGCAGCGGCACTGGGTGCGATGCATGAGGTGGCAAATGGCCACTGCTGGAGGCAAACAGCTGTGACACATGAGGTGGCAAATGGCCAAAACTGGAGGTAAACAGCCGTGATGTGTGAGGCAGCAAATGGCCGTGGTCTGAGGCAAACAGCCACAATGTGTGAGGCAGCAAATGGCCACATCCTGAGGCAAACAGCCACAATGCACCAAAACTGGCTGTTTGCTGCCTCCTGCCCAATGTTGCTGCCATGAGGCTGTGGAACAAGCCAGGCAGTGGTAAGAAACTGGTATACCAGTTCCTTACCTCTGCCCAGTTTGCTCCACAACCTCACGGCAGTGCATTGGGTGCAATGCGCAAGGCGGCAAACAGCCATGTCGCGTCGAAACCCAGGGGCCAACAAGCTGTGGCTGCTGATGGACATAATTGGTCCCCATGCACTCGCTGTGTGTGGGGGCCGATGGTGTCAGGCAGCAGCCACTCCAGCCCCTGCCTTGTGTTGTCTTGTCCTATAGCAATGGCACCCCTGCCCTGTTCCCTGCCTCGCCTCACCTCACCCTGCAGGATGAGCCTCCTGCCCACTGTCCCACCCACCAGAGACCCCCTGGATCTCTCCCAACCATGCCTGGCCCCCACAGGCATCCCTCCCCATGAGCAACATCGAGGTGGCTATGCCCACCCTGGCCACGCCCACTCAGTCTGCCATGACCACCACAGCCATGCCCACCCAATGGGCTATGCCCACCCAATTGGCCATCCCCACCCAATGGGCCACACCTACCCAATGGGCCACACCCACCCAATGGACCATGCTCACCCAACACCCAACAATACATAAGTGGGTTATGGGTTGCAGTTTGGGCACTCGGTCTCTAAATGTTTTGCCATCACTGTTATAGGTTAAAGACAACCTATATTCTTCTCTACAAATGTTTCTATCATTCTACAATTTCTTTTATATTGGGATTCAGTATAGTATGTCCAACTTTGGCTAATCATTTGTTTCTAAGCCCTAGGAAGGATACAATGGCAAACCACTATGAAAACCCACCTTGCCAAGAAAGCTGTGGGAACTTGTCCAAGCAGTCTCCAAGAATCAATTGAATGGAAGAAAAGGAAATGATCCATATATATTTCACAATAAATTTCATGAGCTGTCCACACAGAATTCCTCATATTTTGTTTTCTTGAGATGTGTTTGAATATTAGGAGCTCAGGTTTGTAGATGGGCTGTTGGTTTGGTCTTCAAGCTTGGCAATTTGGCTGCAAACATTTCATCTCCATTCAGGGAGACATCTTCAGTGTGCTTTGAATTGTGCTTGTCTGTCAGAGCACTAGCCTTTAAATACCTTTCTGAGTGATGTAAATTGGTGTGGGTGTTATTTGTCTGGATGTTGTTGAGTCATGGTCTGGTTTCAGGCTGGTTGATTGGCTGGTTGTTGTTGCTGGGCCATAGTCTTTGGTGTTTAAGTATTGTCTGTGTAATGCAAATGGTGTTTGTTCATTTGGTTGCCTCTGAATCATGGTCTGTTTTTGGGTCTAGTTTTCGGTTGGCTGTTGTGTTGAAAGTGGTCTGGTTTCTTGTGGGGGGTTGTGATTTTTGCTGTGTGGTGGAATGCCTGTTCACTACTTCAACGGGACTGACATTGAAGTAGTTCTTTCATCCTGGTTGATAGATTGGGTCAATATCAATGTGTCTGTTTATTTACTTATTGGTGGAGAACCAGGCTTTGAGGAATTCTCTTTCTCTCCTTGATTTTGCTTGGGTTACAACTGTGGTCCCAGTTAGATCAAACTTGTGTTCTTCTGAGTCTTAATGGATGGACATTTTGTTTTCTATTTTGCATTTGATTTGATTACCATGATGTGCATGGTGATGTCTAGAATCTGTATTTATATTGCTTGAAGCAACTATAGGCATAAACGAAGACTTGTTTTTGTAAAACTTTGTTAATCTATCTCCCACATTTACCTATTGGTAAAATTCCTGTATTTTCTATTCTTTTCTTTTGTAGTCTATTGTTGTGTATTCTATTCCATTCTGTTCCATTCCATTCCATTTTATTTATTTTATTATAGTTTCTATTTTATTATAGTTTTTATTATAAGCCTCCAGTCAACAGACTACGAACGACTTAACCAATTCTCATTCCTATTTCTGACCACTTTTATTAGCCGAGAGGGGCAGAAATGTAATCCACAAGTAGTAGAGCTAAGATCATAGAAGTTTTTACTTCCCCAGAATCTACAGATACAAAAGACAATGTTTCTGTCATCCTGATAGATTCTGTTCATCCAGCTTCAGCTTGGAGCAAATCTGAATGATTTTATCCATGAAGTGTTCAGCCAGGCTATACGAACTTATTGGATCTTCTGGACCAACTTTCCCAAAGGACTCTCTGAACAGTGTAGCTGGCTGCCGTTCCATAGACGCAACAAGTATGGAGAAGTAATTACATTTCACGGTCTTTATTTCTACATAGTAGAAATTTTATCCATGAAGTATTTCTACATAGTAGAAATAAAGGCTCTTACTTTTGTCCAAATATGTATTTGCAGTTTACCATAGAATTTCTCAATGCCTTTCACTGTTGCATCTCAGTACGTGCATATAGTTCCATACAATTAATGCTTACTATGCATCCACTAATTCAAATAGAGATGACATTTCATTTATTGGGTTATAGTCATACTATATATCTATTTAGCAGGGATATATCTATTTAGCAATATCCTTTTGAATATTACTTCCACTGCATTCCTTCACTGCTCTGAATATCAGGTAATCATTCAGCCTATTCTGGACCACCAAAGTTAACTTATTTTTAAAACATTCAAGTTATTATTATTACTATTCATTTCCTTTTTGCTATGTTTTCATCAGTTCATGTATCCTGTATTCATGTGAGACTTTCTTTTTTTAAAAAAACACATCTTTCAATACTGGCACCATCAGTGACCAGATTTCCTTGTGGCTTTGAATGGTAGTCCCATTGCCTGCAGAACTACTCATGAAAATTTGGCATTCTTCCTAGTTCGTAGAAGGATGGCTTCTGCAGTCTAAATTTGTCTAAAAATTTCAATCATGTTGGTTCAACTTTTCTTGGCAACAATATGACAGAGGTTTTCTATTGCCTTTTACTGTGTTTTATTTTGAACTTTCTTCACCTAGCCACACACTTTTAGATCTCACTTGCTATTACCCATGTCTATTCTCCCTGGATCTCTCACTCATGTAAAGATCACTGAAGCTATTGAGAACCATGTGAAAGTAGTAATCCCCTAGGGGAGTTACACTCCATCACAAAAAAAAGACACCCACTCCCAAAAGAGTGTTATAGAGTACAATACTTCTTATTGATACACTAAGTTTCCAAGCGCAGGCTTTTACACAATGGAAAGCGGCATTCGGCTGTGGGTGCTGACCCTTGCGATTTAAAGTAAAACGCTTTATTATATATCACTCAGCTAAGTATTTTAACTTTTTATTCAAGTGAGCATACACAAAACTGATTGTAGCACCCTTGCATAAGCCCTAACCAAGCAGAAGTCTTCAAAGCCCTCCCTAATTCTTCTAATTTCTCATAAATCAATACTCAAAATGGCAGGCACTTTGACTTCAAATCTTTCCCTTATGACACCTGTATTTATTCTTCAAATGCTTGTGAAAAATGCCAGGTTTACCCCATTCTTTCTCTACTTTTGCCTCTAAACCAGGTGAATTCTTCTCCATTTGGCCATTCTTCTCCCCCCTCTGACCCTTCTCATGCACCAGCCATGCTGCCTACAGACTTTTTATGATGATGATTAAATATAATGTCTGGGTGTGTTGAAAGAAGCTCCCGAATTAGCATTCAGGCAGCCCAGCAGGACTGATCTGTTTCAAATTTTACAAGGAGCCAAAGAGGGCTCTGCAGTCATCTCAATGACAAGACAGTGGGAAACAGCCTGGATTTCTCCAAACATGAGAATTTGTCCCTATAGGCTGCAGTTGGGGGGGGGGTGCCGTCACAGTCATCTCTCACCCCGAGGATTTATGGCCATTGTGTACTATGCACCAGGTTAAAATAGCAAGACTGGGAGAGGTCTTGGAAGGTCAGGGGGAGGGAATTCCATATGTCACCCCCATTTGAAAAGTATTTCTGTCCATTCTGCTTAATCTTCACAATCATTAAATCTTCTTTTCATGCAAACATCCATAGGAAGAAAGAAGGAGGGGGTGGGGAGAAAAAGATACATTCCAGCAAATGAATCTGCTTTATATTACCTTCAAAATATTGCTATAAAAGCAGAGAAGGTAGGCAAGGTACTACTCTTGTAGCTCACTAGGGTCCAGTTTATCAAAAGGTGAATGCGGGTATGTATAAAGAGGTGGAGGGAGGAACGTTATGTCATGGTTGATTTATGAGAGCATGCAGGCGACTTAAAGGAGACGTGGAATTTCTCTCTATTACACAGACTTCCCTTACCTTTTCTTGCTGCTTCCCTTGGAAAGAAGGGGGCAGACATTGCAAGTGGACACTTGACTGCTGCTGGAGTGAGTTGCAAATTCACCACATTCACAGCTGCTCATTGCACATAATTCCTGAGATGCAAAGACAGGGAATTGGGACACAAATCCCTCAGAGCATCTTAGCCAAGGATACCAGAATAATTCACTTGCTGGTTTCTTTTCAAAAGAAATAGCTTTACATATACCTCCAAACAGACAGAAAGGCTGCACAGAGCTCCCCAACATCTCTGACTCTCAGTTGAAAGACTTCATTCAATACAATGCATATTTGGTGTAATTTCCAATTGCCAAAGAGTACAGATAGTCCTCATTTATTGACTGCAGTTGAGACCAGAAGCTCCAATCCTAAACAGTGAGGTCATAAAGTGTTAAGTCATATGACTGCACATGACTTACTATATCTCTTCGTCAATTCTGGCTGTGGTTGTTAAGTGAATCACTGTGGGTCATTAAGTACAATGTCACATGTCCACAATTTGTGACTTTCTGCTAGCTTTCCCATTGACTTTGTTTGTCTTAAGTTGGCTATGAAGGTTGCAAATGGTGATTGTGTGACCACAGGATGCTGAGACCATTGTAAATGTGTTCCAGTTGTCAAATGCCAACATTGTGACCATATAATTGCAAAGATGCTGCAATAGCCATAACTTTTAGAACTGGTTGTTACGTCTCCTTGTTCAGTGCCATTGTAACTTCAAGGAGTTTTTGAATAAGTGTTTGAGACTACACGTTAAAATAAAGATTAGCTGCTTCCAGAAGAGAATATTTTGTAGGCCTGGACAAAGCAATTGCCCTAGGGCTTGTTAAAGTCCTTTAGGCCATTGGAACAACAGGATTCCTTCATCAAGGCTCCTGGCATCATTTGCAGTTAGGACTTTGTCTGGAAGATCCCGAAGCCAAAAGCATTCCTACCTATCTACACATGTCCTTCCAGTCCATGGCTGGAACAGCTGGGTGAGACCTCAGAGCAATGCAGAACAATTACAGCCCAGAAGCTTCAAACAGGAGCCTGGTGGGAATCTTTCTCCAAGCAATGCAAACTTAGGAGGCATTGTAGAGCCTTAACCCATTGCTAAAAATGGGTTAAATAGTACAATCTTTGTATATACTTTAAAATTTGTAGGCTTCATCTCCTAGAATCCCTCTGCCAGCATGCAGCTGAGATTGAGAAAAACTAGTGTAGAATGCAAATATCTTGTGTCAGTTGAGGGAAATTGTGTGGAAATCTGTATTTATTGACTTAGTAGTAAGGGTGGCTTTTCATGCATATTTAAAAGAAGCATTAGCAGCTAAAATTTAACAGAATGGAATACGTACTTCTCTTCTTTCCCCTTATTCTATAGTGCTATAAAATTGATGTAATTCTTCTTTTTTAAAATTGCCTACAAAGATGAAGTGGATGAGCAGAGATAAAGTTCTCTTATTCTCTTTTATAACCTTCTTCTTCCCTCTAATTTTTATTTATTTGTTTACCAAAATATATAACCTACACCATTCCCAAGAATGTGGGTAGTTTACATAAAATGAAACAGAATAACAAAAATAATGAAATCATTATTAATTTTATATTTTAATTATTTTTAATTTTAATTTTTAACAATTAAGAGTATTTTAAAAGGTGCATAGAGCTGTAAGGTATCTCAGAGATCTTATCTAATCCTGCTTGGTGAAAGATCTGTTAAAGCTTTTCAGAAATAGCTATCCAAATTCTCTTTGGAGGCTTTAAAGTGAAAGAGAATATACCATATCATTAAATAGTCTATTCCACTCTCTGACAGCTCTTACTATCAGGAAATTCCTCTCATATCTGACATGAATCTACTCGCCCCTGTTTCTACCCACCGGTTCTGATTATGCCAACTTCAGCAGCAGAAAACAAATCCATAATCATAGGTGGGTTATAAGCATTGACAACAATAAGTAACTTATACCGAAGACACCATCTATACTGAAAAAGAGGGTTCCTGCATTATTGCTAAATCTTGTGGTGTTGCCAACCAGCAACCATTAACAATTGTGTGTGTGTGTGTGTGTGTGTGTATAGTTATCGTAATCCCATACTGCATCTTTTGTCCTTATTCTCTATCCTTATCGATCTGGAGCATTTAGTACCATTAGAAAGAAATTATTTTATTTATTTATTTATTTTTGGGACTTATATGCCGCCCTATGTCCCGAAGGACTCAGGGCGGCTAACAACAATAAAAATACAATAATACAAAAGTTAAAAAGAATTAAACTAGCAGCCCCAATAATAAGTTAAAAACATTTTAAAAATCCCTGTCAGTCCAGGTCAGCCTGATGGAAAAGGAATGTTTTAAGGCCGCGGCAAAAGGACCGGAGATCCGGGGCCATCCAGAGCTCAAGGGGAAGTTGGTTCCACAGGGCTGGCACTCCCACAGAGAAGGCCCTCCCCCTGGGGGTTGCCAGCCGACATTGTCTAACCGACGGCACCCTGAGGAGGCCCTCCCTGTGTGAGCGCACTGGGCGATGGGAAGTCATTAGAGGGCAATAGACGGTCCTGCAAATATCCCAGTCCTAGGCCATGTAGGGCTTTAAAGGTAAGTACCATCACCTTAAATATCACCTGGAGGGCAACCGGTAACCAATGGAAGGATAATTTTAGATTCTGAAATTAATGATGATATTTTATCAACAATATTTTAATACTGTTTCTGGAAAAGATCCTCTATTTCTTTCTGTTGCCTCTTAAGTACTTTATAAGAGCATTTCCCTGATTCACCCTCGTGTAGTTTTTTGTTATTGTTGTTTGTTAATGGGACACATTGGAATATGTTTTCAGTGGCATACAGTTTTACTCAAGATTTCTCCATGCAGTTGCATTTTGTAGTGGTTTATTTCATGACCACATAAAAGGCATTGGCATTTAGCCCAAGCAAGCATGCTTATCACTTTGAGAAATATGAATATTGGGTAGTTGGCCAATGAATGATTGATATTTTGGCTCTGAATAGCATTTCTCATCCCAAGTCCAGATATCACTGCTAATTTTTTCTCCCAAAGCCTGTTTTTATTCCTGGGCTGGGAACTGGGTGAACCAGGCTGCTCTCTAGAAGACTACGGATTTAATTTGGGAGCACCCATTGCTGACCTCTTATATTAAACACTAGAAGAAGAAGAAATAGGGCTTTGGAAGAAATGCTTCAAGACTGCTCAGAATGAAAGTGAAGCTCTGAGAGAACTCCAACTTTTTCCAGGTTTCTGTACATGTTTGTAAAAAGATACATTTTTTTTAACAAACTTAACATTAAAACAGCAGCAGGCCCCCCTTTTCCCTCCCGGCAGAGCGATGCGCCCCATTGAGGCACTGCCCTGGGGGCTCTTC
Source organism: Vipera berus (assembly GCF_964194415.1). Classification (NCBI taxonomy): domain Eukaryota; kingdom Metazoa; phylum Chordata; class Lepidosauria; order Squamata; family Viperidae; genus Vipera; species Vipera berus. The sequence continues at coordinate 330,132,376 of NC_138202.1, forward strand.
GTGTTTTGGGGTGCCCTCCTGGGCCGGCAGGTGCGGGGCCTCCACCACAGCGTCTACCGGAACGCCAGCAACCCCAGGTTTTTCAATTCAGACGGAGGCTACGCCATTCAGGTCTCCATCAATGACTATCTGGACATTTACTGTCCCCATTATGAATGACCGTTGGCCGCCGGGAAGCCGGAATCCTTCACTCTGCTTATGGTCAATGCCGAAGGTTATCAAGGCTGCTACGAAACTCTGGGAGCTTTTAAACGGTGGGAATGCAACCGTCCTTATGCCGCCTACAGGCTGGTCCGATTCTCAGAGAAAATTCAGAGATTTACGCCCTTCTTGCTGGGCATCGAGTTCCAGAGCGGCCGTGAATATTACTACATATAAAATAGCAGCAGGTTTTTTTTTCAGGTTCACACAGAACCTAAAAATGGGCTCCTTTAATAAACAACAGAGGTATGGTGTGCTCATATAAGATTTGAAGTACTTCTTCCAAATCATTTTTGAAAAGTACATCATTGTATAGAAAAATACCTATTTCTTGGTCCAGTAAAAGCACACACAAACACTAATCTCATCAGAGTCACAGGATGTTCCTACTTTCCCTAGCAAACAATGAAGAGCTCCCTTTATATACGTACTTCATGCACACAATGCTCAGGTTTGAACTATCTGATGCATTGTGCACATGCAAGTTAGGAATTAAGAGCTGCTGCAGGAGAAAAAAAGAAATACTAAGCAGGTAGCGACTTATTATGAATAGAGTTGAGACCAAGAGGCTTATATTGTTCAGGCTCACTCTTCCCTTGTATTTCTCTTTCTGTGTGGTTTCGTTAAGTTTTAAGTCTATTCCTATCTCTTAGGTGGCCGTATCAGGCAGGCAGTTCTACATAAGAGCAGCCACTCAGTATTGAATTAGGGCTCTGAGCCGAACATGTCTCGCCAATTACAAGGCTGGATTGCAGTTCTCTGATTTATAATACGTTACTGTGCTAAGTAATATAACATTATAGATACAATTTGTACCTCTCTCACTCTCTGCAGATTAGAGAGGTGGCACATGAGAAGTGGATCATTAAACAGCCTTGGAAGGCTAGGGGCCAAGCTCTTCTATTTAACAAGCTGCTCCAAACTCCACCTCCCTCATCCATGAAGAGAGACTAGAATAAATTGCTGCCTGCCTGCAACTTATTATAAATTGCTTTCCCAATCTCTTTGTGTGTGCATATACACATAGACATGCATATGTACAAGAGTATAACTGTGCACAGCTCATTGGATGGATGGGGACAGAGAGAAATAGAGAGAGAGAACTTTCATCCATTTGATCCAGTTTGCAAGGGACATTTCATGGATGTCTTGACATGGATCTAAAACAAGGATTTGCAGCCTTTCCCAGCATTAGGAACTAAGGTAAAAACATGGATTCAACCAAAATATAAAGTATTTCAGAATTAACTTATGCATGATAAAGTTGTTCAACTTTTCTTGTTATTCCCAAGGCACCTCCACCCCACAAAATAACTCTTCTGGTTAATCTTGGTCCACCTTTTACCTTTTCTCCATGCTTACTACAATGGGGGTTGGGATCTCTCTATGAATGTAGAATTCAGGGACAGGGAGATGTGTTGTAGGATGTCTATGGAGTTTCTCAGTCATCCAGGCCATGGTTGTCCCAAAGGGACAAGAGGCAACTGGACTTTCTGGTTTTTCTTTGAAAATGTTTCACTTCTTATCCAAGAAGTGTCTTCAGCTTCCCCACCATCCTGTCAGAGCTGAAGAAGCTTCTTGGATAAGAAGCACCTTTGGGACAACCATGACCTAGATGACTGAGAATCTCACAGACATTTAGCTATGCATTTTAGGATAAATTCCCTCTAATGGTGTGGGCATATGAATGGATTTCCAGAAAAATTGCAGACTACAGGAACCATTTGCACTTCAGTCTGAGATGGAGACAACACAGACTCATCCCACACAATCTGCACCTGTGTTCAACAGTGAAGGGACACAGGGCAGAAAACATCCTGCAGAAAACAAAGCTCCACAAAACACTCCTTTCAGCAGTTCCAAGAAAGCTCCACACCCATTTGCACTGCTCAGGTGACCCTGAGGACACAGACAAACCTCCAAGTGGCTTCAATGAATGCAAATGACCAGATGTCTTCAAGGAATATAAATCCTTCCATTCCCCACCATCCAGTCAGAGCTGAAGAAGCTTCTTGGATAAGAAGCAAAATGTCTTCAAAGAAAATTAAGGAAGTCCAGTTGCCACTTGAAAAAACACCTCTGGGACATGCATTATAGGAGTTGTTCTCCTTACTGTTCCTTCCCTATGCCACTCAGATATCTAGCATTACACATTACACAAAGCTGATAGAACTTTTCCAAGATATTTGGGATGTCTTGTCTCACAAGCTCATCACTTTGGTTCTTAGTCAGTATTCTATGAAGTGGTCAATCAGGATCAAGACATTCCACCCTACATTTTCAGCAGGTAATTTAAAGATTGAATTTGACTTTACTGTCCTCTGTCTCTGCTTGACCTTCCAGATCTCTCAACTTGCTGTGATTATCTGTACCCAAAGTGTATTTTGAGTTTACACATGAAGTCCAGCACTGGATTGTTTCTCTCAATTGCCTAGTTACCTGCTTCTTCCTTCACTAAGCTTAGCACAAAAGTCACCAGCTTGTCTGCCATAAACATTTCACACTGAGCAATGAGTGTGCAAAATTGATCCTGGTCTCCTCCAAACTGCTTTGGCAAGCTTCCATGAGAATTCAAGAGATTGGTTGGGACACTATATGGATGGAATGAAACAAATTCTGCCCCAGTTGTTACATTAGTTGTATCGTGGCATTTGAAAGTTGGTCATCTGTTGTGCTGCTGTTGAAACAACATTGCTGTCTGATGTTCAGGGGTTAGTGGAGTTCCTTGAGGATCAGAGTTCCTTGAGGATCAAAGGCCATTCCTGAATTTCCTCTCTTTGAAACAGAGTATGTAACTTGCAAGATTGATGTAACTCTTCCCAGGTAGACCAGAGGAGCTATTTTTACTTATTTTATTGTAAGCTACATATCACTGGAAAAAGCAATTATGCTAAGAAGAGTTAGTAGTAAAAAAAAAACAGACCTCCAAAGAACATGATAGTTGCATATCGTCAAAGCTGACACCAGCCACAGCACAGAAAAACGCAAAGTAGTGCAAGATCAGAAGATGTGGAGACACCTGGCCCATAGAATTGCCAAGAATCAGACATGACTGAATGGATAACATCATCATCATAATCATCATCAACACCATCAAGCCTGCATTAAAAGAATTTTGCAAGTCTGAAAGTACAAATCTCCCACTGTCTTTTGTTACATTCTGATAAGTTATGAATTTCTTTCTGAATTTCTTTCTCTGTCCATTATGCAACTCTTACCTTATTTATTGCTCTGTTTTCCAAGGTAGCATCTTCCCCCCCCTCCATTTTCCAAGGTCATTTCCACATAACATTACAAGAGGTGACAGAGACACATCTGAATCTTGTTATGTAGGAGGAGTTTGAGCCGCTTGCTCTTGAGGAAGTAAACAGGGTCCTTGGGGCTGTGAGTTTGGACACTCGACCTATGCCCCTCCTAACTGGTTAAGGCTTCCCAGGAGGTAGCATGTGGTTGGGTACAAGTGGTAATTAAGCAGGAATGGTTGGTGCTGCCTTACTTAATGGATGTGGTGGTGGTGCATCTCCTTCTCAAGAGACTATCCTTGGAGCAAACAGTATTAAACAATTTGAGGTGGTGGTTGGCACATAGCTGCTAGTGGCCCTGGATAAAGTGAATTATTTGGACCCCTTTCAGACTAAGTTCAGTCTGGGGCATAGCACAAAAATGCTGTTGATTGCATGATTTGTGACCTTTGGATGGCTTAGGATGGGGTGGTGCAAACTTTCTGGCCCTCCTGAGTGTCTCAGCAGCTTTCAGTACCACTATGGGTGCCATTATGGTATCCTTCTGGACACACATTGAAAGGGCTTTGATCCATGACTATCCCTTCTATTTTGGCCCTCATACTGCCGTGTTGTATTTATCTCTGTTGTGGGGACAAAATGGAAATCTGCCTGGGAACAACCTTGAGTAAATGCACAAATATACTTCTGTGAATTTAATTTGTTAATTTGGTGGTGGCTTTTCCAAGGAGGTCAGAGGCCTAAACCAACATTTTTAGAGACTACAAGCTTCATACATTTGATGTACTGCAGTTTAAAAGTTGATGTCAAGTTTCCGAGGGAATGAGCTTCTCAAAGGACTTAAAAGTTTTTTATTAGCCCTATAACATCGGAAATCCTTGCTAGGAGAAGCTGGAGTCTGAATTCCCCTCCCCTTTAGCACAATATGTTAAGTTCAATTCTCCTCCTTTTCATTGCTGTCATAAATCACATTCTCCAATTAATTTGAAGGGTCAGTTTTCCCTTCTGTTAGAAAACCTGCCAAATTCTTATCTTCTCTTATTTCATAACGGACTTGAGAGACATTCTTCCTCCTCCCTCCCAGAAATAACTAATTCTAACTTTAACAGTAATGCACAAGTTTAACATATGAAATAGCTGCTTCTTCATCTTTTGTCAAAGCAAGAACATTCAATGTTAGCAGCGTTGACAGTTGACTTCTTTGAGTGCTGAATATTGGAGTATCCTGTTTTATTTTTGCAACACCCCAATGAATTAGATTAGGACAAGATAGTGATATGGCCTGAGTTACTCAAAGTCTTTCATCATAAAACAAGAATTTGAATCCAAGTCTTCTCAGTCCCAGTCTAATTATCTTAGAACTATTGTAGTAGGCAGAATGCTGAGAACTGAGAGATCATGAAAGCAATACATAGTCCAAGACACCCTGATTATTTCTACAAAAAGAGCAATAACCACCAAAATGATGGGCTCTTTGACCTCTATTTCTTTTGCCTACATTTCATCTCTAAAGTCAAACAATGTGGATATGAGTATTAGCACCAGGAAATGATCTGAGACTTTGTAACCTTCCTTGCAATATTAGGATGGTTCTACCTGGCTTTCCAGCTTTATTAAACTCTATTATAATCCCTTTAACTGTGACAACACTTTTTATAATGCTACAGAATACAAAGCTACTGTGCACGCTAATACAAAAAGACTGCCCAATGATATTCTGGCCAGGACTGACTACCTTATAATATCCAGGTTAATGACCCTTTGTTGAACTCTCAAAAGTTACAGAATTGGCTATAGTAGTAGTGGAAGAAGGTAAACTAGTTTGCAGGTAAATTAATCACCATTATGTTACTGACTGCCTTTATAGCATACAGTACATTTAGCCAAGTTAAAGGTCTACCAGCTGCATTTGTACACTAAGATTGTTTTAAAGTTGATTACCTTTCTATGATTCATCTTGTTAGTTTATGGCTTGATACATTGTGTGAACCCAGAAAACAGATTATTTTCTTGGAAACATAGCTTAACATGTCACAATCTGAAACATGTTGATTCTTCTTGATTTCCCTTCTGTTTCTTTCATAAATTTAAGATTATAGGATGCAGGAAATATTGTAAATATTGTACTGTCTTGGTGTCTTCATTAAGAAAATTATGTTTCTCCAAACTGCTTGTTCATATAGCTGAAATATAGGTGAGATGTATAATAGGACTATTGAGACTGATTCTACCCATAAATCATTTAGGGATTTTAAAGTCAATATCAAAAGATTCTTGAAAATGAAAAAAAAATCTTCACAGGTAATTAAATTAAGGGACTTATTCTCATTAGATGCATCAATGCACACTTGGACAGTACCAGATAGATTTATGGAATGTAAAACAATTCATGCTAATGGTCACCATAGGTGTACACTACTACTGACATCTTCAAATACTATTTGATGGGGAAAAATATTGCTGGACTTCTATTGTATTTTTGAGCTTTCCTAAGCAAATTGTTGATCACTGTTGGAAATTACCCCATATTGTAATTTTGGGTTCTAATGCAGCAATTCCTAGGTTCTTAAGATAAGCAGCAGTTCCCTGTTTCTGAAATTCAAAAAAAAAAATTCTTCCCAATGTTTGAAGGTAGGCACATATATACTAAGAGGAGAATGTATAGCACCGATGCTTGTGTGTACTTTTGTACGAGAGAGGGTGAGTGTATAAAAAATATTGGGAAATATTTAACTCATCTTTAGTTGACATAATTTATAATGGAGAAAGGAAGAAGGGGAAAAATAATAAATGAAGTTAAAACATACCATCCAGGATTAAGTTCTGAAAAATATTCTTGGCTTCCTCCAAGTCTCAAACACTTTCCTAGGATAAATGGTGGTCAATAGTTCAATGAACTGTCGTGTTGTCTGGTGCTGTGTTCAAACTGTGCTATTTCCAGTTTCCTGTCACTGTATCTAATTTACAAAATGAATATACTTTAATTTTCCTTCTTCATGCATTCTGCCTTTTCCTCATTTAAAACAGAAACAGCCTCTGGCAGAAAAGGACATCACATTTCAATGTAACACAGAGCTTCATTCTCTCCTCCCCACCTTCTCTTACCAATATATGCAGGAGAATGGCATAGGTCAAGGAAGAAAAATATGAATGCAAAAAAAAAATCACACCCCACTGGCCTCAGTATATTCAACATTACTATTTTGCCATTTCCAATACAGGCTCATCTTCCAATGGACCATAGCGACCATATTTCACAGATTTACATGCTCAGATACAAAAAAATACCTGGAGCTTTTTTTCCAGTGGATTAGAAATGAATATTTTCTTACTGTGGGGTGCAAATTCTTGTATGAATATAAAAGAATTCAAAGAGAAGAACTCCAGATTATAAATCAACCTTGGATATACATTAATTTGCACATGCTGAGCTCTCAAAGAGGATGATGGGGGAGTGCCTATGAATTCTGCAGTATATCAATATAGTCTGTATGATTATATATTATTTATATGATCATAGGCTCTCTGTGCACCTTACACACATGAGAAGCCACGCCCCCAAGTGAATTTCTCCATCCCCCCACATGTGCACAATAAGTGTGATACAGATAGAGACCAAATAATTCTAACTAGCATTCACTTTCCCAGTTTTAGAAAGAAAATAGAACCACGTTCCCTTGGGCCATATTATAGCATTCCCATCAGATGGCCATGTCAACTTTCATGCAGAAGAAGGATGAGATGGTCTGAAGCAAGGAGCCTGCCCCTATAAGTGTAAGCTATGGAAGGATTTAGAACAGTTTTTGATAGATGTATATGTGTATAAAACAGGATAGAACATGAGGGTGAAGAGGTAATATTAGATGAGGGAAGACAAAAAGTTGATACCCCATGAAAAAGTGAAGCTAAACGTTTTGGTTTTGTGACATAAATCAACAAAACCTGCTCATAACTGAGCTCTGCTGTGGAGCTCAAATAGATATGAATTAGGAACCAAAGATATGGCTTACCTCAGGTTCCAGAGATCTCTCAATAATATGAAGATGTCCTTCTGTATCATCTCTTGTCCCCAGTGCTTATACTAGGGGCCATTACATTAGACACACATGATATAATCAGTAGAGGCCAAAGCATAAAATGGCTTACAACTAATTTGAATGTTCTCATGTTTCTTCCTAATGTTGATATTTTCCCATTTTTAAATTGTTGTAAAAATTCCTCCCCCCACCCACCCTTCTTTGCCAATTGGCAAATGGCTGTACACATATTCAGTTAACTCCATATTGATTTGGATGAAAGAAAAAATGGCTGAATGCAGCATAATTGAAAGATTCCTGAAATCCCAAATAATCAATGTGGGATGCTGGAACCTGAGGTTCAAAAATATTTGGAAAGCCTCTGGTTCCCCTCTTTAATCTAGATTTAATTCTGAAGACTATCAGAAAATTTGAGAACGTGGCACACTAACTTGTGAATGCACTACGAAAACATATTTGAAATATTCTTATGCATATTCTTCCTGCTAGCAGAATATTAGAATATCATGAAAAAAATTAAACCAGAATGCTTTCTCCTTGGCATGAAATTTCTACACATGCTAGGATTTTTATGTCCATGTATTAGAGGGAATATAGAAGTACCACCACCTGTTCTCAGAGGTGGAACTGCCTAGCAAGCGCTATATGACATGATTCGCCTGACTGTGTGTTTCTGCTCTTAAGAGGGTCCTTTTTTGTTACAAGTCTTGAAATGCAGCATTTTGTCATGCTATTAACACCTTAAAATGTCATGGAGGAACCTCGTGGGAAGTTATAGAGCTGTGGCTCTACAGGTTTTCTTGCTGACTAGACTGACGGCATTTGCCCGAATTGGTTTTTAATAAAAGCCTGGAAGAAAAGAAATTGTCTGCCTGCAACAGCATGTTTGGAAGCCAGAAAGGACTCACGAGGACCGTTGAGCTGTTTAGTGACAGTATTTTCTATGCCCAATAAATTCTGTTGCTTCATAATTGCAAGTTGGAGTGTGCTGAATTCCCATGTCTGTGCTCTACTGTGATGCTGCTTTTGCTTATGCAGGCATTGGATTGGCATCTTGTGGTGAGGTTCCTCTCTTGGAAGGCGGCCAACAAAATCATTTTGTTATTTCATTTGGGCAGCTTTGCAATAAGTTGGTGCTTCTTCTTGGGGTGAAACTATTAAAGAGTGTAAATTCTTCAAGCACTTGTCATGTCACATCCTAGCAAACTTTACTTCTGTTTTTGATTTTGCTAAAAAAAAGCAATCATTACAAAGCCAGGAATTAGTTATTATCACTTAATTGATAGCATCATATTACTGTCTCATCTTCTGCTTCTCTATTAGCTATTAAAAGAGTCAAGCTATGGAACTATAACCTACATATTGTGGTAGCTACCATACACTGAGCCTGGCATTTTATCTGGGCAGCCAACAGATGGGGCTTCTCCCACCCACTAGTCATCAGGCAACAGGTCCACATCATCTCTAATATTCTTAATGGCTACTCATGGGGCCTATCCACTTTGACCATGTAAAATGGCTACTAGCCAAACATTTTGTAGGTGCAAGCTGGCTTCCCTCCAAAGAGGGAGGGAGGGAGGAAACATGAATTCTCATTTGAAAGTAAATGGTACTCATAAGAATTCTTGTGTTACTTTACTAATATATATTACAGATCTTAGAATAAAGAACTTCGGCTTATTTCCTTCTGGCCCAATTTGCTGTAAGAGACTTTGATACATGGCTCCTCTCCCAGCCCTGGATCATATAACCCAGAGGTGGGAAATGATGGCCCCTTTATGACTTATGGACTTCAACTCCCAGCATGGCTGGTTCAGGAATTCTGGGAGTTGAAGTCCACAAGTTATAAAAGGTCCATTGTTTTCCACCCCTGATATAACCTAACATTGATATGGAAGAGTCTGAACAGAGCAGGTACTTTCAGAATCCCTGGCACAATACACAGTGGTGTATCATGAGAGATGACCAACTGCAGTGAGTGGTAGCCAGAAATTTAGGCCTGTGTAATGGTGTGTTAGCTCTATTGGGTCCTTCGGGAAAAGGACGGTATATAAATTCAACTAATAAAATAAATAAATAATATTGTGTAGTGGGTTTCATAGGCAATGACCAGACCAGCATGGTACAATGGTGTGTATTAAGTCAGAACAGAATTGTCAAAAACCGGCAAATGACTGCAATTTATACTTTCTGCCTCTAGGGTGTCAGCCAATCACAACATTAGCTCACTCCCACCCAAACTTGAATTCTTGAAGTTTTCCTACAAAACAGTTGGAGGTACATTAGTTTCACAACACATTAACTTTAGTTGATTAATAATAATAATAATCCCCTTCATGGATTACTGCCTTGTCGTGGCGAAGGGGCTTGCATAATTCAATGAAGCTATGAGCTATGCCATGCAGGGCCACCCAAGATGGACAGGTCATAGCAGAGAGTTCTGATGAAACGTGATCCACTGAAGAAGGAAATGGCAACCCACTCCAGTATCTTTGCCATGAAAACCCTATGGACAGTACCAAAAGGCAAAATGATATGACGCTGGAAGATGAGACCCTCAGGTCAGAAGGTGTCCAATATGCTACTGGGGAAGAGCAGAGGACTAGTACTAGTAGCACCAGAAAGAATGAAGTGACTGGGCCAAAGACGAAAGGACGCTCAGTTGTGGATGTATCTGGTGGTGAAAGGAAAGTCCGATGCTGTAAAGATTTTTTTCTCTATAGGAACCTGGAATATAAGATCCATGAATCAAGGAAGCTGGACGTGGTCAAACAAGAGATGACAAAACTGAACATTGCATCTTAGGAATCAGCAAACTAAAATGGACAGGAATGGGTGAATTTAATTCAGATGACCATCAGGTATACTACTGCAGGCAAGAATCCCTCAGAAGAAATGGAGTAGCCTTCATAGTCAATAAAAGAGTAGGAAAAGCAATACTGGGATACAATCTCCAAAATGACAGAATTATCATAGTTTGAATCCAAGGCAAACTATTCAATATCACAGTAGTCCAAGTCTATGCCACAACCACCGGTGCTGAAGAGGATGAAATTGACCGGTTCTACGAAGCTCTACAGCACCTTATAGAACTAACACTAAAAAATGATGTCCTTATCATCATGGGGGATTGGAATGCAAAAGTAGGAAGCCAAAAGATAACCAGAATAACAGGCAAGTTTGGCCTGGAGTAAAAAATGAAGCAGGGCACAGGCTGATAAAATTTTGTCAAGAGAATACGATGGTCATAGCAAACACTCTTTTCCAACAACCCAAGAGATGGCTCTACACATGGACATCACCAGACGGTCAACACAGAAATCAGATTGACTATGTGCTCTGCAGCCAAAGATGGAGAAGCTTTATACAGTCAGTAAAAACAAGACCAGGACCTGACTGTGGCTCAGATCATGAGCTTCTCGTTGCAAAATTTAGGCTTAAAATGAAGAAAGTAGGGAAAAGCACTAGGCCACTCAGCTATGAATTAAATCATATCCCTGTTGAATATACAGTAGAGGTGACAAATAGATTTAAGGAATTAGATCTGATAGACAGAGTGCCTAAAGATCTATGGACAGAGGTTCACAACATTGTACAAGAGGTAGCAACTAAAACCATCCCAAAGAAAAAGAAATGCAAGAAAGCAAAATGGCTGTCTGAGGAAGCTTTGCAAAAAGCTGAGGAAAGGAGGGAAGTGAAAGGCAATAGAATAAGGAGGACCAGAGATCTCCTCAAGAAAATTGGAGAGATGAAGGGAATGTTTCATGCAAAAATGGGCATGATAAAGGACCAAAATGGCAGGGACATAACAGAGGCAGAAGAGATTAAGAAGAGGTGGCAAAATTACACAGAAGAACTATACAAGAACGAGCTTAACGTCCCTGATAACCACGATGAGGTGGTCACTGACCTCGAGCCAGATATCCTAGAATGTGAAGTGAAATGGGCCTTAGAAAAGCTGAGCAACAACAAAGCTAGTGGAGGTGACAGTATTCCAACTGAGATATTCAAAATCTTAAAAGACGATGCAGTAAAAGTGCTACACTCAATTTGCCAGCAAATTTGGAAAAATCAACAGTGGCCACAGGATTGGAAAAGATCAGTTTACATTCCAATTCCAAAGAAAGGCAGTGTCAAAGAATGTTCAAACTATCACACCATTGCACTCATTTCACATGCTAGTAAAGTTATGCTTAAAATTCTACAAGCTAGACTCCAGCAGTATGTGGATCGAGAACTACCAGAAGTACAGGCAGGATTTCGAAGAGGCAGAGGAACTAGAGATCAAATTGCCAACATACACTGGATCATGGAGAAAGCTAGGGAGTTCCAGAAAAACATCTACTTCTGCTTCATTGACTATGCTGAAGCCTTTGATTGTGTGGATCACAACAAACTGTGGCAAGTTCTTAAAGAGATGGGTGTACCAGACCATCTTATTTGTCTCTTGAGAAACCTATATGTGGGTCAAGAAGCAACAGTAAGAACTGGACACAGAATCACTGATTGGTTCAAAATTGGGAAATGAGTTTGGCAAGGCTGTATACTGTCACCCTGCCTATTTAACTTATATACAGAGCACATCATGAGAAAGGCAGTGCTAGATGAATCAAAAGTTGATTGCCAGGAAAAATATCAACAACCTAAGATATGCAGATGATACCACTCTAAAGGCAGAAAGTGAAGAAGAACTAAAGAGCCTCTTGTTGCGGGTGAAGAAGGCGAGTGCAAAAGTTGGGTTGAAACTTAACATTAAGAAAACCAAGATCATGGCATCTGGCCCTCTCAATTCCTGGGAAATAGATGGGGAAGAAATGGAGGTAGTGACAGATTTTATTTTCCTGGGCTCCAAGATCACCGCAGATGTGGACTGTAGCCAAGAAATTAAAAGACACTTGCTCCTGGGGAGGAAAGCCATGACAAACCTAGACAGCACACTAAAAAGCAGAGACATCACCCTGCCAACAAAAGTGCATATAGTCAAGGCTATGGTCTTCCCAGTTGCAATGTATAGCTGTGAAAGTTGGACCATAAGAAAGACTGAGCGCCAAAGAATTGAAGACTTTGAACTATGGCACTGGAGAAGACTCCTGCGAGTCCCTTGGAAGGCAAGGCGATCAAACCGGTCAGTCCTAGAGGAGATCAACTCTGACTGCTCTTTAGAAGGCCAGATCCTGACTTTGAAACTCAAATACTTTGGCCACCAAATGAGAAGGAAGGACTCACTAGAGAAGAGCCTAATGCTGGGAAAGATTAAGGGCAATAGAAGAAGGGGACGACAGAGAATGAGGTGGCTGGATGGAGTCACTGAAGCAGAAGGCGTGAGCTTAAATGGACTCCAGAAGATGGTAGAGGACAGGAAGGCCTGGAGGATAATAATAATAATAATAATAATAATAATAATAATAATAATAATAATAATAATAATAATAATAATAATAATAATAATAATAATAATAATAATAATAATAATAATAAAGTTGGAAGGGACCTTGGAGTTCATCTAGCCCAACCCCCTGCTCAGGCAGGAAACCCTATACCATTTCGGACAAATGGCTGTCCAGTCTCTTCTTAAAAACTTTCAGTGTTGGAGCATTCACCACTTCTGGAGGCAGGTTGTTCCATTGGTTAATTGTTCTAACTGTCAGGAAGTTTCTCCTTAGTTCTAGGTTGCTTCTCTCCTTGATTAGTTTCCATCCATTGCTTCTTGTCCTGCCCTCAGGCACTTTGTGAAATAGCTAGACTCCCTCTTCTTTGTGGCAGCCCCTGAGATATTGGAACACTGCTATCATGTCCCCCCTCGTCCTTCTCTTCATTAAACTAGACATACCCAATTCCAGCAGCCATTCCTTATATGTTTTAGCCTCCAGTCCCCTAATCATCTTTGTTGGTCTTCTCTGTACTCTTTCTAGAGTCTCAACACGGAGCTTCAGGATGACAGCAACTTGACCATCTTGAATGTCCTATTGTAGGTGCTCAACCAGACCCAGGGCGCTTTTTTTGTCCAGTAGACGGTGAAGTGGTTCTGCCAGGGCAGCCTTGTGTGGCAAGAATGAGTGGTAGAAGTTCAGCAAGCCTAGGAATGCTTGAACTTCCCCCTTGGATTTGGATCTGGGGGCTCATTGAATTGCCTCTGATGGGTGGATTCCAGCAGCATCTATTCGGAACCCCAGGAACTCTCTGGATTCCAGGCCAATTTGGTTTAACAACACATTAACATTAGTTCTTAATACATAACAAGCTCTTTCAGAAATGAGAAACTTAAATGAAGAAGTTCCCTCTTGGTCTGCATCAGAGGAAAAAAAATGGAGCTAAAAAACTCCATTTCAGAATTGTTGCAGTTATCACAAATATATTTAAACAAAGATGGCTTCTACATCATTGCAGCAGCATAGAAATATGCTTAAATAAAACAAGATGAATAAGAAAATAATACTATTTATTAGATAATAAATAATATTAATAAATAAAACTAAGATAATAAATACTATTAATAAAACAAGGTATTAAATAATATAAATAAAATAAGAATAAGAATAAGAAAACAAGAATAAGAAAATAAATATAAATATAGCCAGACCCAGCTCTCATCAAATCTCAGTATTAAAGCTGATGGGAACTGGAGTTCAACAGTAACTTGAAAGCCCCATGAGTCTTTACTTGAATTATAGGGCCAAAGAGCCATATGCCTTCATTCTAACCAATTAATAAAAGTGTTTTTTCCCAGGAGACAAAGTAAATACCACTTTTATTGAAACCATCCAGTCTTTAGGAAAATCTGTATGTCATCTTAAAATCTTGTTCACACCTGAAATATTAAAGAATTTACTTATAGACTCTGAAAGGGCCTTATATATATATATATATATATATATATATATATATATATATATATATATATATATATATATATATATATATATATATATATATATATATATATATATATATATATATATATATATATATATATATATATATATATATATATATATATATATATATATGTTTTCGTAGATTCTCGCGGGTGTCTGTATGTGTAGATCTAGAGTCTCGGGTTTCTTCCCGCGTTCCTTTCATCTTCAGAAAGTTGTGGCGACGTTTCGACGAAATCCCATCCGTCATCATCAGGCCGGAGTGTTCCTCCTGCTGCTTCCAGGAGCAATGCGTGGTCTGGCTGTTCCTTTCCTTCCAACTGCCGGTGGGGCTGTGTTCTGAGGCGTGGCTGTCTTCTGATTGGGTGGATGCGTGGTTGTCTTCTGATTGGTTGGAGGCGTGGCTGTCTTCTGATTGGGTGGATGCGTGGTTGTCTTCTGATTGGTTGGAGGCGTGGCTGTCTTCTGGTTGGGTGGGGTGTGTTCTGAATGGGTGGGGTTTTTTGTTGTGTTGTAATATCCTGAGTGTTGTGATTTGGTGTCCTGAGGAGTGGGCTGTGTAGTGGCCTCCAGAGCTTTGGTTTGGCTCCGAGTTCGAGGACCTGCTATGTATCTCTGGTATGGGTCAGTCAGGTTCGTGTGTGCGTTCTTCTGTTTGGGTGATGGCACTTTTGCTTGACTTGTTCTGTCTTTTATGTGGGAGAGTTTTTGTTCTGGGTGTGGATGAGTCTTGCTGGGGCTGGTGGCATTTGGGGTTGTTTGTTGGTTTTTTAAATCCTTGTTTGTTGAAATTCGTTTCTCTATCAATGCTGGTTTCCAAATGGCATGTAGGCGGGAGGTGTCGTCTCGCTTGTTCATACTGTCTGGGTGTTTTTCTATTTCAATGGCTTCTCTGATTATTCTGCTATTGAGATGTTCTATTTTGGCGATTGTTTTTGTACCTTCAAAATTGATGTTGTGTCCCGTAGTGTTTATGTGTTGTACTAGTGAAGATGTGTGATCTTTCTTCTGTACTGAGTTCTTATGTTCTTCTACACGTACCTCTATTCTTCTGTTAGTCTGTCCGATGTATGTTGCTGGACAGGAGGCGCATGGGATTTGGTATATGCCCTGGTTTTCCAGTTCTATTTTGTCTTTGGGGTTTCTCAGGATGGTTGATATCTTTCTGTCAGTGTTAAATGCGGTTTTGATGTTATGTTTGCGTAGTACTTTACTGATTTTGTCGGTTGTTCCTTTTATGTAGGGCAAGATGGCTCGTCCGTTGTTCTGTTCTTCTTCTTGGATGTTTTTCTGTTTCGGAGTCCCCTGCTGAATCATATTGGTGATTTTGTTTTTTTGGAACTTGTTTGCTGTCAATATGTCTGTCAGGGTGTGTAGTTCTGTTTGTATATGTGTTTCATCCGCAAGGCATCTGGTTCTTGTTATTAGTGTTTTGGCTACTGAATTCAAACATAACATCAAAACCGCATTTAACACTGACAGAAAGATATCAACCATCCTGAGAAACCCCAAAGACAAAATAGAACTGGAAAACCAGGGCATATACCAAATCCCATGCGCCTCCTGTCCAGCAACATACATCGGACAGACTAACAGAAGAATAGAGGTACGTGTAGAAGAACATAAGAACTCAGTACAGAAGAAAGATCACACATCTTCACTAGTACAACACATAAACACTACGGGACACAACATCAATTTTGAAGGTACAAAAACAATCGCCAAAATAGAACATCTCAATAGCAGAATAATCAGAGAAGCCATTGAAATAGAAAAACACCCAGACAGTATGAACAAGCGAGACGACACCTCCCGCCTACATGCCATTTGGAAACCAGCATTGATAGAGAAACGAATTTCAGCAAACAAGGATTTAAAAAACCAACAAACAACCCCAAATGCCACCAGCCCCAGCAAGACTCATCCACACCCAGAACAAAAACTCTCCCACATAAAAGACAGAACAAGTCAAGCAAAAGTGCCATCACCCAAACAGAAGAACGCACACACGAACCTGACTGACCCATACCAGAGATACATAGCAGGTCCTCGAACTCGGAGCCAAACCAAAGCTCTGGAGGCCACTACACAGCCCACTCCTCAGGACACCAAATCACAACACTCAGGATATTACAACACAACAAAAAACCCCACCCATTCAGAACACACCCCACCCAACCAGAAGACAGCCACGCCTCCAACCAATCAGAAGACAACCACGCATCCACCCAATCAGAAGACAGCCACGCCTCCAACCAATCAGAAGACAACCACGCATCCACCCAATCAGAAGACAGCCACGCCTCAGAACACAGCCCCACCGGCAGTTGGAAGGAAAGGAACAGCCAGACCACGCATTGCTCCTGGAAGCAGCAGGAGGAACACTCCGGCCTGATGATGACGGATGGGATTTCGTCGAAACGTCGCCACAACTTTCTGAAGATGAAAGGAACGCGGGAAGAAACCCGAGACTCTAGATCTACACATACAGACACCCGCGAGAATCTACGAAAACAAATATCATACCTCTACGGGGAGGACATCTACCAACTGACCAGGACTTACGAAAAGTCAGAAGTACGAAGAGCAAGAATACTAAGTGACATACCTTTCCTATGCCAATGTCGAGACCAAAATATAAGACCAAATTGTTTCAAATTGAAATTCCACATCAATACCACCTCAACCAAACGCATTCTAAGAAGAACAGAAATGGCATTACTAAGAAATGAACTCCACAATAAAAGATTTCAATTAGACCAAACAAACAAGGACCTACTATCATTACATCTCAAACTCAGCAACATTATTCACCCGATACTATGGGACAAAGTGAAACAACTGGCGGTTTGGAGAGCAGAAACAGAGACCATCTATAAAAACAACAGACATTCAAAGAAACTCAAACAATTAGAAAACTACAACAACCAAACAACCACATCACAACAACATCTACAACAAGTAGTGCATAACATCTCCCACAGAAGACTAACAACAGCAGAAACAAACGTCCTAGCAAAAGGTTTCAACTTCGCTGTTGCACCAAAGAAAATTCCCACAGAAACCATCATATGTGGAGTTGAAACCAGCTTAACTAAACTCAATGCAGATGAAGCAGACCAAGTCAGACATGAAGTCACCCACATCCTATGCACAAGCAAACCACCCAAAAGCAACCTAACAAAAGAAGAACAAGTAGCATTGCAAAACCTAAGAAAAGACAACAGCATAATCATACTACCAGCAGATAAAGGCAATGCTACAGTGGTAATGGACACATCAGACTATGAAGAGAAACTGTCCAACTTACTCAAAGAAACTACATACAAACCTATATATACAGATCCCACAACCTATCTAGAAAAGACCACCAAGAAAAAGATAAAATCAACTTCTATAAGCCAAGAAACCCAACAAACAATCATTCCTAGGGAGAAGTCATCCAGATGCCCAAAACTATATGGCCTCCCCAAAATACACAAAGATGGAATCCCACTAAGACCCATAGTAAGTTCTATAGGCTCACCACTACAAAACTTAGCTAAATACCTAGCAAAACAATTACAACCTCATGCAGAAATGGCAGCTTCATATGTCCAAAACTCATACCACTTTATAGAATTAGTGAAAAATCTACAGATAGACCAAAAAGACTTGCTAGTCAGCTTCGATGTGGTATCACTGTTCACCCGGGTGCCAGTCCAAGAAGCTCTATCAACAATAAGAAGCAAATACCAACCACCAAACCATATTATAGAACTAGCAGAACACTGCTTATCAAACACATACTTCATACACAGAGGCCAGAGATACAAACAAATAGAAGGCGCACCAATGGGATCCCCTCTATCACCAGTTATCGCCAACCTTTTCATGGAAGAATTTGAAACTAACGCTCTGGAAAAGACCACAAACAAACCAAAACTGTGGCTCAGATATGTGGATGACACCTTCGTGATCTGGCCCCATGGAAGAAAGGAGCTAGAAAACTTCCTGACACACCTGAACAGCCTACATCCCAAAATAAAATTCACCATGGAGATTGAAACAAACAACCAGTTACCTTTCCTGGATGTACTTATATACAAAAAACAAAACGGCACCCTAGGACACACAGTCTACCGAAAGAAAACACACACCAACCGTTACCTCAATGCGCAATCACATCATCACCCAGCACAAATAAATTCAGTAGCCAAAACACTAATAACAAGAACCAGATGCCTTGCGGATGAAACACATATACAAACAGAACTACACACCCTGACAGACATATTGACAGCAAACAAGTTCCAAAAAAACAAAATCACCAATATGATTCAGCAGGGGACTCCGAAACAGAAAAACATCCAAGAAGAAGAACAGAACAACGGACGAGCCATCTTGCCCTACATAAAAGGAACAACCGACAAAATCAGTAAAGTACTACGCAAACATAACATCAAAACCGCATTTAACACTGACAGAAAGATATCAACCATCCTGAGAAACCCCAAAGACAAAATAGAACTGGAAAACCAGGGCATATACCAAATCCCATGCGCCTCCTGTCCAGCAACATACATCGGACAGACTAACAGAAGAATAGAGGTACGTGTAGAAGAACATAAGAACTCAGTACAGAAGAAAGATCACACATCTTCACTAGTACAACACATAAACACTACGGGACACAACATCAATTTTGAAGGTACAAAAACAATCGCCAAAATAGAACATCTCAATAGCAGAATAATCAGAGAAGCCATTGAAATAGAAAAACACCCAGACAGTATGAACAAGCGAGACGACACCTCCCGCCTACATGCCATTTGGAAACCAGCATTGATAGAGAAACGAATTTCAGCAAACAAGGATTTAAAAAACCAACAAACAACCCCAAATGCCACCAGCCCCAGCAAGACTCATCCACACCCAGAACAAAAACTCTCCCACATAAAAGACAGAACAAGTCAAGCAAAAGTGCCATCACCCAAACAGAAGAACGCACACACGAACCTGACTGACCCATACCAGAGATACATAGCAGGTCCTCGAACTCGGAGCCAAACCAAAGCTCTGGAGGCCACTACACAGCCCACTCCTCAGGACACCAAATCACAACACTCAGGATATTACAACACAACAAAAAACCCCACCCATTCAGAACACACCCCACCCAACCAGAAGACAGCCACGCCTCCAACCAATCAGAAGACAACCACGCATCCACCCAATCAGAAGACAGCCACGCCTCCAACCAATCAGAAGACAACCACGCATCCACCCAATCAGAAGACAGCCACGCCTCAGAACACAGCCCCACCGGCAGTTGGAAGGAAAGGAACAGCCAGACCACGCATTGCTCCTGGAAGCAGCAGGAGGAACACTCCGGCCTGATGATGACGGATGGGATTTCGTCGAAACGTCGCCACAACTTTCTGAAGATGAAAGGAACGCGGGAAGAAACCCGAGACTCTAGATCTACACATACAGACACCCGCGAGAATCTACGAAAACAAATATCATACCTCTACGGGGAGGACATCTACCAACTGACCAGGACTTACGAAAAGTCAGAAGTACGAAGAGCAAGAATACTAAGTGACATACCTTTCCTATGCCAATGTCGAGACCAAAATATAAGACCAAATTGTTTCAAATTGAAATTCCACATCAATACCACCTCAACCAAACACATTCTAAGAAGAACAGAAATGGCATTACTAAGAAATGAACTCCACAATAAAAGATTTCAATTAGACCAAACAAACAAGGACCTACTATCATTACATCTCAAACTCAGCAACATTATTCACCCGATACTATGGGACAAAGTGAAACAACTGGCGGTTTGGAGAGCAGAAACAGAGACCATCTATAAAAACAACAGACATTCAAAGAAACTCAAACAATTAGAAAACTACAACAACCAAACAACCACATCACAACAACATCTACAACAAGTAGTGCATAACATCTCCCACAGAAGACTAACAACAGCAGAAACAAACGTCCTAGCAAAAGGTTTCAACTTCGCTGTTGCACCAAAGAAAATTCCCACAGAAACCATCATATGTGGAGTTGAAACCAGCTTAACTAAACTCAATGCAGATGAAGCAGACCAAGTCAGACATGAAGTCACCCACATCCTATGCACAAGCAAACCACCCAAAAGCAACCTAACAAAAGAAGAACAAGTAGCATTGCAAAACCTAAGAAAAGACAACAGCATAATCATACTACCAGCAGATAAAGGCAATGCTACAGTGGTAATGGACACATCAGACTATGAAGAGAAACTGTCCAACTTACTCAAAGAAACTACATACAAACCTATATATACAGATCCCACAACCTATCTAGAAAAGACCACCAAGAAAAAGATAAAATCAACTTCTATAAGCCAAGAAACCCAACAAACAATCATTCCTAGGGAGAAGTCATCCAGATGCCCAAAACTATATGGCCTCCCCAAAATACACAAAGATGGAATCCCACTAAGACCCATAGTAAGTTCTATAGGCTCACCACTACAAAACTTAGCTAAATACCTAGCAAAACAATTACAACCTCATGCAGAAATGGCAGCTTCATATGTCCAAAACTCATACCACTTTATAGAATTAGTGAAAAATCTACAGATAGACCAAAAAGACTTGCTAGTCAGCTTCGATGTGGTATCACTGTTCACCCGGGTGCCAGTCCAAGAAGCTCTATCAACAATAAGAAGCAAATACCAACCACCAAACCATATTATAGAACTAGCAGAACACTGCTTATCAAACACATACTTCATACACAGAGGCCAGAGATACAAACAAATAGAAGGCGCACCAATGGGATCCCCTCTATCACCAGTTATCGCCAACCTTTTCATGGAAGAATTTGAAACTAACGCTCTGGAAAAGACCACAAACAAACCAAAACTGTGGCTCAGATATGTGGATGACACCTTCGTGATCTGGCCCCATGGAAGAAAGGAGCTAGAAAACTTCCTGACACACCTGAACAGCCTACATCCCAAAATAAAATTCACCATGGAGATTGAAACAAACAACCAGTTACCTTTCCTGGATGTACTTATATACAAAAAACAAAACGGCACCCTAGGACACACAGTCTACCGAAAGAAAACACACACCAACCGTTACCTCAATGCGCAATCACATCATCACCCAGCACAAATAAATTCAGTAGCCAAAACACTAATAACAAGAACCAGATGCCTTGCGGATGAAACACATATACAAACAGAACTACACACCCTGACAGACATATTGACAGCAAACAAGTTCCAAAAAAACAAAATCACCAATATGATTCAGCAGGGGACTCCGAAACAGAAAAACATCCAAGAAGAAGAACAGAACAACGGACGAGCCATCTTGCCCTACATAAAAGGAACAACCGACAAAATCAGTAAAGTACTACGCAAACATAACATCAAAACCGCATTTAACACTGACAGAAAGATATCAACCATCCTGAGAAACCCCAAAGACAAAATAGAACTGGAAAACCAGGGCATATACCAAATCCCATGCGCCTCCTGTCCAGCAACATACATCGGACAGACTAACAGAAGAATAGAGGTACGTGTAGAAGAACATAAGAACTCAGTACAGAAGAAAGATCACACATCTTCACTAGTACAACACATAAACACTACGGGACACAACATCAATTTTGAAGGTACAAAAACAATCGCCAAAATAGAACATCTCAATAGCAGAATAATCAGAGAAGCCATTGAAATAGAAAAACACCCAGACAGTATGAACAAGCGAGACGACACCTCCCGCCTACATGCCATTTGGAAACCAGCATTGATAGAGAAACGAATTTCAGCAAACAAGGATTTAAAAAACCAACAAACAACCCCAAATGCCACCAGCCCCAGCAAGACTCATCCACACCCAGAACAAAAACTCTCCCACATAAAAGACAGAACAAGTCAAGCAAAAGTGCCATCACCCAAACAGAAGAACGCACACACGAACCTGACTGACCCATACCAGAGATACATAGCAGGTCCTCGAACTCGGAGCCAAACCAAAGCTCTGGAGGCCACTACACAGCCCACTCCTCAGGACACCAAATCACAACACTCAGGATATTACAACACAACAAAAAACCCCACCCATTCAGAACACACCCCACCCAACCAGAAGACAGCCACGCCTCCAACCAATCAGAAGACAACCACGCATCCACCCAATCAGAAGACAGCCACGCCTCCAACCAATCAGAAGACAACCACGCATCCACCCAATCAGAAGACAGCCACGCCTCAGAACACAGCCCCACCGGCAGTTGGAAGGAAAGGAACAGCCAGACCACGCATTGCTCCTGGAAGCAGCAGGAGGAACACTCCGGCCTGATGATGACGGATGGGATTTCGTCGAAACGTCGCCACAACTTTCTGAAGATGAAAGGAACGCGGGAAGAAACCCGAGACTCTAGATCTACACATACAGACACCCGCGAGAATCTACGAAAACAAATATCATACCTCTACGGGGAGGACATCTACCAACTGACCAGGACTTACGAAAAGTCAGAAGTACGAAGAGCAAGAATACTAAGTGACATACCTTTCCTATGCCAATGTCGAGACCAAAATATAAGACCAAATTGTTTCAAATTGAAATTCCACATCAATACCACCTCAACCAAACGCATTCTAAGAAGAACAGAAATGGCATTACTAAGAAATGAACTCCACAATAAAAGATTTCAATTAGACCAAACAAACAAGGACCTACTATCATTACATCTCAAACTCAGCAACATTATTCACCCGATACTATGGGACAAAGTGAAACAACTGGCGGTTTGGAGAGCAGAAACAGAGACCATCTATAAAAACAACAGACATTCAAAGAAACTCAAACAATTAGAAAACTACAACAACCAAACAACCACATCACAACAACATCTACAACAAGTAGTGCATAACATCTCCCACAGAAGACTAACAACAGCAGAAACAAACGTCCTAGCAAAAGGTTTCAACTTCGCTGTTGCACCAAAGAAAATTCCCACAGAAACCATCATATGTGGAGTTGAAACCAGCTTAACTAAACTCAATGCAGATGAAGCAGACCAAGTCAGACATGAAGTCACCCACATCCTATGCACAAGCAAACCACCCAAAAGCAACCTAACAAAAGAAGAACAAGTAGCATTGCAAAACCTAAGAAAAGACAACAGCATAATCATACTACCAGCAGATAAAGGCAATGCTACAGTGGTAATGGACACATCAGACTATGAAGAGAAACTGTCCAACTTACTCAAAGAAACTACATACAAACCTATATATACAGATCCCACAACCTATCTAGAAAAGACCACCAAGAAAAAGATAAAATCAACTTCTATAAGCCAAGAAACCCAACAAACAATCATTCCTAGGGAGAAGTCATCCAGATGCCCAAAACTATATGGCCTCCCCAAAATACACAAAGATGGAATCCCACTAAGACCCATAGTAAGTTCTATAGGCTCACCACTACAAAACTTAGCTAAATACCTAGCAAAACAATTACAACCTCATGCAGAAATGGCAGCTTCATATGTCCAAAACTCATACCACTTTATAGAATTAGTGAAAAATCTACAGATAGACCAAAAAGACTTGCTAGTCAGCTTCGATGTGGTATCACTGTTCACCCGGGTGCCAGTCCAAGAAGCTCTATCAACAATAAGAAGCAAATACCAACCACCAAACCATATTATAGAACTAGCAGAACACTGCTTATCAAACACATACTTCATACACAGAGGCCAGAGATACAAACAAATAGAAGGCGCACCAATGGGATCCCCTCTATCACCAGTTATCGCCAACCTTTTCATGGAAGAATTTGAAACTAACGCTCTGGAAAAGACCACAAACAAACCAAAACTGTGGCTCAGATATGTGGATGACACCTTCGTGATCTGGCCCCATGGAAGAAAGGAGCTAGAAAACTTCCTGACACACCTGAACAGCCTACATCCCAAAATAAAATTCACCATGGAGATTGAAACAAACAACCAGTTACCTTTCCTGGATGTACTTATATACAAAAAACAAAACGGCACCCTAGGACACACAGTCTACCGAAAGAAAACACACACCAACCGTTACCTCAATGCGCAATCACATCATCACCCAGCACAAATAAATTCAGTAGCCAAAACACTAATAACAAGAACCAGATGCCTTGCGGATGAAACACATATACAAACAGAACTACACACCCTGACAGACATATTGACAGCAAACAAGTTCCAAAAAAACAAAATCACCAATATGATTCAGCAGGGGACTCCGAAACAGAAAAACATCCAAGAAGAAGAACAGAACAACGGACGAGCCATCTTGCCCTACATAAAAGGAACAACCGACAAAATCAGTAAAGTACTACGCAAACATAACATCAAAACCGCATTTAACACTGACAGAAAGATATCAACCATCCTGAGAAACCCCAAAGACAAAATAGAACTGGAAAACCAGGGCATATACCAAATCCCATGCGCCTCCTGTCCAGCAACATACATCGGACAGACTAACAGAAGAATAGAGGTACGTGTAGAAGAACATAAGAACTCAGTACAGAAGAAAGATCACACATCTTCACTAGTACAACACATAAACACTACGGGACACAACATCAATTTTGAAGGTACAAAAACAATCGCCAAAATAGAACATCTCAATAGCAGAATAATCAGAGAAGCCATTGAAATAGAAAAACACCCAGACAGTATGAACAAGCGAGACGACACCTCCCGCCTACATGCCATTTGGAAACCAGCATTGATAGAGAAACGAATTTCAGCAAACAAGGATTTAAAAAACCAACAAACAACCCCAAATGCCACCAGCCCCAGCAAGACTCATCCACACCCAGAACAAAAACTCTCCCACATAAAAGACAGAACAAGTCAAGCAAAAGTGCCATCACCCAAACAGAAGAACGCACACACGAACCTGACTGACCCATACCAGAGATACATAGCAGGTCCTCGAACTCGGAGCCAAACCAAAGCTCTGGAGGCCACTACACAGCCCACTCCTCAGGACACCAAATCACAACACTCAGGATATTACAACACAACAAAAAACCCCACCCATTCAGAACACACCCCACCCAACCAGAAGACAGCCACGCCTCCAACCAATCAGAAGACAACCACGCATCCACCCAATCAGAAGACAGCCACGCCTCCAACCAATCAGAAGACAACCACGCATCCACCCAATCAGAAGACAGCCACGCCTCAGAACACAGCCCCACCGGCAGTTGGAAGGAAAGGAACAGCCAGACCACGCATTGCTCCTGGAAGCAGCAGGAGGAACACTCCGGCCTGATGATGACGGATGGGATTTCGTCGAAACGTCGCCACAACTTTCTGAAGATGAAAGGAACGCGGGAAGAAACCCGAGACTCTAGATCTACATATATATATATATATATATATATATATATATATATATATATATATATATATATATATATATATATATATATATATATATATATCTTTCCATTTTTTCCCATTTCTTTAACTGGCACTTTGAACTAGTGAACACTTCTTTAATATCCCCCCATTATCATCCTAATAGCAGCTCCCAACATTTATAAAGTGTCTAGTGAGACTTTTGGCAATTTTTGTGTGAGGGGAAAAAATATCCAACTAAATTGAGAAGATTACCACATCATGGCATAAATCAGTGACAGGCAATGTGCTATTAGTGTTGATTTTTGTTGACAGTTGGCTCTAGGCTGTAATGTTTCTGGTGCGGGGTGGTGTATGGGTTTTTTTTTCCCCTTCCTTTCTTTTTCTTTATGTAATTCCAGAAAATTAAACAAAATTCCCATGCAAAAATGCAACCCTTCAGTTCAAATATAGCAAATCCACAAATTACCATCTCATACTTTAAAATGTATTAAGTGCAATTTTCTATTGAAAGGTCTATGGAGTTGTCACAGACAGGTGCTTTGCTCATGACATTAATGCTACTGACACTCTCTGAGAAAGTCATCTTTCTGTGATATTATATTTCTTCCCATCATCTGCATCTAAACTGTAGTTTTTTCCCCATGGGAAACCAAGGTAACAAATTTGCCTGCTTATTTTCCATATTGTATTTTAAGAACAACCTCTACATACCAATAGACTTAGGCCAGAACGCTAGTGGATGGAATCCATGATAATAAAAATAAAGAAATGATAGGTAATAAAAAGTTAATTCTTTATGTAAAGTGTTCAATTTTAAAGAAATAGCAAAGAGAATTATGTATACATGTGTACATTTATACATACATGCCCATACACACACATATATACACATTGAAAACAAAGAGAGAAATAATCTTTGCACGTGGTTAGATAACTCTATATATGCCATGTACCAAAATATCTTGCTAATTTCTGAAGCACTTTGGATGAAGATTAATAGCAGCAATACACATTTATTTACTTACCTGTTCTCAGCAACAGCTGATGTTTAAGCCTCAAAAATCATTTTCTCAAACTATAAAACCAAAATATTTTTCTTCTTTTCCTTAGATTTGCAAACAGAATTAAACATAATTTCTGTCTTATTCTGCTTTTAGGATACCCTGTTTGATGAATTATAGAGCAGGGCAGGGCACTGTGATAGCAAAACCAACATATTACCATAAAAAGCCAGCAAATATATTACGACATAACGTTTTTGTATGTATAATATAGTTTGTAGCCTTTGTGTTGCAGAACTCTGATGAAAATGAAAGTGAATTTGGATATTCTACATAAGGTATGTCAAACTCGCGACATCACATGATGTCGCGCAACGTATTGCGACTTTTTCCCCATTGCTGGCAATGGGGTGGGCATGGTTTCGGCGTGATGCATCCAGCCCATGGCCGGCAGTTTGACATGCCTGTTCTACATCATGAAAAACATCTGAGGAATTTGGGGAAAAACCAAAAGAATTTTATTAAGATTGTCCTTTTTTCCCCAATGGGTTTCTAAGCATTCCTTCTGCAGGACCCCTAAGATGGATTTCTCACTGATTGTTTGTACTATTTATTTGTCATTCTTTGAGACAACTTGTGTTTGGTATATTTGAATCTAAAGTTCATCTTTCCTCAGTACTGTTAGGATCTATGAGATGAGGTTCTCAAGAGAAGAAATACATAAGGAAAATTACAGTCTTCATTTACCTTCATAAAACACTATCAGTGTCAGTGATGAAATGAGTATTATTTATAAGCCACTCATTTTGCCTAAATTTAATTTTTTAAAATTTTGTCACCCATTTAATTGATTTACAACAGCCCAATTGTCTGCTAAACCATGACAAGCTGTAATACTCTTCTGCTACTTCCTGTCATAAAAATAATCTATAAAACTTTAGTATTTCTATCTATCAAAAAATAACAAACAAAATCAAACTCTGATGCTTTGCACAGCTAAATAAACTGGCCCACTGAGGGACAGAGATTTTCATTTGTAATGGTCCCAGAGAACAAACTTCCAACTTCTACATGAAAATTCTGTTTAGGTATCACCTAAAACTCATACTTACCATAGGAAAGTATAGCTATGTATTTAATCTTTGTTCTTCTCATGTGTATAATGATATCCTCCTGTTATGTGATTTCCTCAAATCCTAAACTACATTATTAACTATCATCTTTGGAGATAGAATCATACCACAAAGGTGTCTCCTCATGTATTTCAATAAACTGGATGTTACAGTTATGGTTACACTCTATAGTACATATGTGTTTGTGTATGTGTGTAAAATCATTTTTTTGAAACTACCCATCTTCCTCACAGAGGAAGTCTAAGGTTGTAAGTCTATGTTATGTTATGTTATGTTATATTATGTTATGTTATGTTATGTTATGTTATGTTATGTTATGTTATGTTATGTTATGTTATGTTATGTTATGTTATGTTATGTTATGTTATGTTATGTTATGTTATGTTATGTTGTTATGTTATGTTATGTTATGTTATGTTATGTTATGTTATGTTATGTTATGTTATGTTATGTTATGTTATGTTATGTTATGTTATGTTATGTTATGTTATGTTATGTTATGTTATGTTATGTTATGTTATGTTATGTTATGTTATGTTATGATTACATTACTATACTATACTATACTATACTATACTATACTATACTATACTATACTATACTATACTATACTATACTATACTATACTATACTATACTATACTATACTACTGTATACTATACTATGCTATGCTATGCTATGCTATGCTATGCTATGCTATGCTATGCTATGCTATGCTATGCTATGCTATGCTATGCTATGCTATGCTATACTATACTATACTATACTATACTATACTATACTATACTATACTATACTATACTATACTATACTATACTATACTATACTATACTAATTTTTTAGATACTCAAGATAAACTGAATTTATAGCACTATCCTTAGGAGTTCCTAAATGTCTTTCAGTATCTAAAGAGAGAAAAAATCTTGTATATCTATGTATTGTCACCATAGATCAGTCTTTTGATTTTATTACTTTTCCCTGCTGCCACTTTTGCTCTTTATATACAGCTTCATATTTCTATAAGCAGACAACAAACTTTCTTATTTGGGTCATATGTTTGCTGCAGGTCACTGAAATGATACAAACTAGAGCATGCCTAATTCTGCAGGTTCAGAAGGTTTCCTTAGACACAGTAAATTAATTATATTATATAAATTGCTATAAAGCTGAAAAGGATCTTTCTTCAGTTTCCTTCTAGCAAGCCAATATAAAGTGAATTCAAAATTAAAATGAAGATTGCATATACAATTGCATATTTGTCTGTCTGTTTGTCTGTCTGTCCATCAACTCATCTATCCACCCATACATCCACTTATCCCTCCAACTATGTATTTAAAACCAGGATTTGGGAACATGACCAGGACTTGGTATCAGATGATGCCTGTATAGTTTAATCAATGACCCAATGTCTTAAAATAATCCATGAAGAATTGCATTTGAATCACTAATCAGCACTGTCATTTATTGTGCCCTTGGTAAAAACTTCTACTCAGGCTTATTGGTGTAAAACATTACTTTGGGTGATATAGTTTGGTTCTTCATAGTGTCCTCGTTTGGACAAGAGCAGCATAGTAGCATCTATTTCTTCTCAATAGATCAAGCCTTTGAATGAGTTGGAGTCCTGTACTAATTCACTGAGAAAACAGATGGCTTGAGACAGAGGGGGGGGGGGGAAACCTATAGGACATATCTCTGTTCCAAAGATCTGTAATCCTTCCATTAAATCTCGATTGAGCCTTCTCCCTAAAATTGACCTCTCTGCACAGGTCAATTTTCCTTGAGAAGAAGCACAATAGAACAATTTTCTGGAAGTTTGTAATGCTGCACTAGTAGCAGAAGGAGAAAGAGGAGGACAAATGCTACTGGTTTACTAAGCTTCTGAAGAGTACATGATAATGATTTAGTGGCATACTTCAAAGAGGTGTGGCTGAACCACCACCTTATACCTTTTTATAAATAAATAAACATATTTAACATATTTATTTTACTGAGATTTTTTAAGCAATATTAAGCTTGAACAAATCAGTCACCTGAGACTAGATTTTGACAATGCAATTTATGGAACTCTTTGAGGCATAAAAAATTGAGGTGCAGAAGATATGGAGCTTCAGGTCCACAAGCAGAGGCATCCATAAAATTGAAGGCAAAGCAAGCTCTGGCCCTTTCACACAGCCATGTTTGTCACAATGCACGTAGAAAAGGGGAGAACTGGCATTATGACAGCATTAAGCTATTTTCATCATTTGCCTTTCTTCAAGCATTCAGCCTGGGTTGATGACACCAAACTTCACACCTATCCAGTCAACTCCTGCCTTTACAGCTCAAAATATGTCTTTTTTAAGTGAATTTCTTCTGCAGGAGTTCAGCCAACAGCTTTTGATTATATATATTATATTTGTGTTGGACTTTTATTGGGCACACACACTCCTATAGTTCTCCTAAAAATAACACAACCTTTATGTGCAAAGGAAATGCAAGCTCCAGCTCTTTTGCAGTTGCAAATGACATCAGAACATATATAGGAAACAAGTAAAGGTTGCATCACAACAGTGTAAAACTATTTTCATCATCTTTCCTCCCAAGTCCTTCTGTGGCACTTCTTCTGTCATCTAAAAAATATTATGCTTTCTTACAATGTGAAGACACATGCAAAGTTCATAACACAGGTTTAAGAATCTGTTTATATAATATATTTGGATCTCCAATCTGTTCACTGGATCTCCTGAATCCCAAGTATCTGTACTGCTCTGTAAATAGTGACTCAATGGCACTCACTATATAATAAAATCTGTGCTTTTATAACTCTTCATGAACTTCTATGTAATTTATTTTTTATTGAAGAATTCCAATTAATGGCTTCCTGGTGATTTTAAAGCCTCAAATTATCAGTCTCTGAAAACAAAGCAGAGAATGTAATTATCATAAACTGTGATTTTTTTTTATTTTGAAGCATATCTGTTTGTGCTAAATATGTCTATAAGTAATTAGTACCTTTATTTTTTCAATAAAAACAAATGACCGCTGTATGCTCAAGGTGTATGCACACACACAGAGAGACAGACAGACACACAAGCACATACTTATACCTTAGACCAGTTATGAGGTGTTTCATGCAAAGATTATAGCAAAAAAAGAATAAATTTTCAAAATAAATTAGATGACATACTTTCTTCCTTGATGCTAACCTTTCTAATTTACTATCTATTTTGCCTTCTTTTAAAAAACAAAGCTTTTACTAATACTTATGTTCTTTAGTTCTTGATGTAGCTTCATAAATTCCAAAGGTTAGAAATGTCATTTTATTTCTTAAGGATTTATCCTTCCTGCATAAAGTCATAATCAATTAACCAAAATTAATTTTAAAAGAGTCAAGCCCTTTGACTCAGTTATTGTCATTTATTGGGTCTGTAATTGATATTAAAATACATAGCTTTCAAGCCTTGGTTTCCTTACATTGTGGGCTCATTCTCATATCCCACTTACCAGGGCCTAAACTTACTGTTTTACATGTCATGTCCTTGTGATCTAGCCTTCATCTTATTTCTGTCTCCTTGCAAAGGTAGTTTATGTTAGTTCTGAGTTCCTCTAGTTCTGAAGTAATACTTCTCCTATGCTCCCAGCATGCCATGACTTATGTGACACTTCATTAAATCTGTCCAGCTTCCATTGGCTACTGTTGGCTGCTGATGAAGGGATACCCCATATCTTCCTTTTGTTGGGAATTACTCTGTTTGACCGTATCTGCATGGACCAGAGGAGAAATCAAGCAACCTCTCTTTTACAGAGGCACCTCTCCTTACGTACACCAGTCAAGCACTGTTCTGGAAATACCTGAGATCTGTTTTTAAATGTAAATTAGTACATCCTTTGAAAGAATGGCAGACCTATGTTTTTAAAATAATATTAAATGCACCCTTAGTGTGAAAAGTCAAATTAAACCAGGACAGATAGCCAGAAGAGTCTTGCTGGTTTCCACTGTTGGGATTTCGTATGGTATTCTCCTCTCTCTCTCTCTCTGTGTCTCCTTCAATGACATTTTGAGAGCCAGTTTGGTGTATTGATCAAAGGATCAGCTAGAAACCTGGAAATTGTGAGTACCAGTCCAGCATTAGGCATGAAGCCAGTTGGGTGACTTTGAGCCAGTCACTTTCTCAATCTATTATCTAAAAATTTTATTAAAAATTTTCATGAATAAAAGATAAACATGAAATTATATAGAGTGAAATGAAAAGAGGTAAAAGAGGTAGAAAAGACAGCATAGGTACGAAAAAAAGAAATGATATAGCTAAATAACAGAATAACAAAATTGAAAGGGACCTTGGAGGTCTTCTAGTCCAACCGTCTGCTCAGGCAGGAAACCCTATACCATTTCAGACAAGAGATTGGTTGTCCAATCTCTTCTTAAAAACTTCCATTATTGGAGCACCCACAACTTCTGGAGGCAAGTCGTCCCATTCATTAATTGTTCTAACCTAACTTATCTAACCGATATATAAAGAAGCAGTTTTCAGTGTTGTTTACAGCAGTTTCCAGTAAATTAATTCTCTTTAAAATTACAGCACGATTCTTTTCTCCTCATAGTCATTTTTTTAACCAGAAAATCCATAAATCAGGCCAGTGAGTCTATCTTAGCCATGGAAAGAAGGTAATAGCAAACCACATTAGACGATCCTGTCAAGGAAACTTCAGGAACTATGTCACACAATGATCAGAGTCAACCCTGACTTGAAAGTGCAAAAAAAAAGTCATTTTTTTTACTCTAGGGGAGACTTCCTTGTACAGCTGGCCACAGCCACTTATTATCTGCACTTATTGCAGCTCTCTTGCTGGACTAAACACTTTGGGATATTTGGGAACTCAGGTGAAACTAGTAAGACTTCAGCAAGTTTCCCCTTCCAAGCTGAGTCACATATCACTGGTTGTCACATGGGTTCTTTCTGAACACAAATGTATCCCTGTTCTGCAAGATCAGTAAGCCAGAATCCAATAGTTTGGCTAGCAGGCCAAGTACAGGCCTAGGATAAAGCTGAAGAGAGCTCTCAGTGCTTTCCACCTGCTTCCCCCTACATCCCTTCCTTATCAGTCAGATACTTTTAGACGGGGTTTTAAGTGACCTCTTTCAAGGAGGACTTGAAATGTGGCTAAGACCTTTATCTCATGGGTTGTCTCATAATCACTCAAGCTTCCTGTTCAAGTAAACTTATCATGTTAAGAAATGTAACTGGGGATAGTTTGTCCCACAGGATGATGCTGATGATGCTTCATAAGAGAGAAGCAAAGCCAGGTGAATCCACTATTCTTTACCCTTAAATTGTCCTGCACTAAAGCTGTCAAAAACAGGATCTCTTGCAAGTCTCATTTTTGAACCAAATTAGAATGCAGCCTTTGGGCCACTATAATCTATGCTGCCATACTTTTGAGCTAAATCAAGAACTGGAGGACTGTACATTAAGGCAATCATGAGGAAGAATATGGATATGTCACCAGAAAAGTTAACTAGTGGTAAGGAATATGGGGCCTGCAAGGCAAAAGAAAAAAAAATCCTCTGATCAAGGAGTCAAAGGATTAAAAATCAGCAACCATTCCCTACTTCCTCTTTATTCTGAGCAATTAGACACCACAGGCAGCTAATCATTTTCTCCAAGGTGTATGTGGGATCAACCACCCTGAGCAATTATAGGAATACAGGGTGAATAATAGAAATAATGTTTATATTGTAAGAATGTAAGACATGAAGAATGGATTGCCTAGGCTTCTCATAGCATTGATGGAAGCCCCTAATTGAAGGTTGGACAAAATTAGATTGGGTTAGCTTCAATCAGTGAAAGAGGAGAGCTACTTGGATAAGCTCTCAAGGTCACCTCCAGCACTTTACCCAAATATATCCACCATTAGAGATAGCAGTAGAAAGATGGTTTTTCTTCCCATCAGTAATTTTGTACCAAGATTACTCCTAAGCCAAACATTCTCAAGTGAAAACCTTTGGTTTGAAATCTGTCAGGGAGGGAGGGGAGGCTGAGAGAAAAATGTAATGGGTTTGGATAACTACTCAAACACTTTTCCCTTACTACCACAGCAATAGTGACAGTTTGTAAGCTGCAAACTAAGAAACAAATGGGCAAACACATTGGTTATAGCAGAAAAAAGGACCCGTTTTTCTTGGAAAAGGTTACATTCTTCTAAATGTTTTTCCATGTTTGGGGGTGTGCTTTTCTCACTCACGCAGATTCCCATAGTCATAGTTTGCAAAGCCTTAATGAAACATAATGTGACTCATAAAATTTCAAATGGATTTTAGCACCCAAGCAACATGCCGATGCCTTAAAGTACAGTACATATATTCATTATTTCTGCAGTCTTTGGTAATACAAGACATTTTAATATATCTTATTAGGTTTCCATACTCTGTGTTGCCATATCTTCATAATTTTCAGTTTTAAAACAACTGATAAGAGTTCTCCGCAAATAAACCAGGGTCTGTGTTATTGGTAACCAAGAAATTAACCTGGTTTCCATTTAAAAAGAAAAAAAAGTATCTATAACCTTTAATAAAATAATAAAAGCAAATTGATTGTAGATGTATCATATTCAGCATTTTTAGTTTGTACGCATCATACAAAACTGAAAGCTGTTTTTTAGGGATGGGGGGGCAGAATCCCTGTTATCCACGTCCACTACATTTCACATTGTGACATATCACTTTGTCAGGTTTTATCCTCTAATGCCTAAAATGTGTTTATACCTATTAAGTACTGACTTTTAAGCCTTGGCAGGTTTATCAATCTCAACTGCTCTTGAATCAAATCCTGGCCCTCCACCCATTAACTAAATATTTTCTCTGTCATAGAAATTAGAGCCATACATGCTTGATGCGCTCTGTTTACCCACAAGTTAGCTTATGAGTAGTTTAATTCATACAGGACACAATGCAGAAAATATCTTGAAGTGGGAGATTACTTTCCTGTTTTCTTAACTTGATAGTGTACATAATTCAAACTTTTCAAAGCCAGCGGTTTGTTTACTATTCTTAGTTCTTTTCTGCTGCTTTAAAATTATATCCGTTTTTAGTTTGAAAATATTCCATTTAGATATCTGGCTTTTCTCCCTTTTTTTTCTCCT
The DNA here is from genome assembly GCF_964194415.1 of Vipera berus. Lineage (NCBI taxonomy): Eukaryota > Metazoa > Chordata > Lepidosauria > Squamata > Viperidae > Vipera > Vipera berus. The sequence goes on from NC_138202.1 coordinate 330,167,423, forward strand.
ATCAGTATGAATCAGAGGTATTGTTTTTTTTTATTAAAAAGTTTTATAAAAGTTACAATATAATCCCCAAAACCAACCCACCCTAAACCCCCCCTCTCCCTCCCCCACTTCCCAGAGCTGAGTACAGGGTTACAAATATAATAATCATAATCTAACTAACATTAACCAACTATATAAATAACCAAGTTCATAATGTGCTTTAACTCCCCTTTAACATAAATACAAGTAAAATAAAAGTAAACATAATAATAGTAAAAACATAAACAAATTAATATCCAAGTTATTAAACAATACAATATAGAAATAATAATAATACCATGTAATTAAAACTAATAAGAATTCCACTATAATAAACTATTAATAATAATAACAATCTAAAATTTACTCATAAGCTAAATGGAACTTTTTAGTCCCATATTTATTCTGAATATAATCTATCCATCTTCTCCAGACCGAAATGTATCTTTCTTGTGAATGATCCTTCAGATAAGCAGAAATCTTAGCCATTTCTGCTAAATTTGATACTTTAAGCATCCACTCTTCTATAGTAGGCAAGCTATCTTTCTTCCAATATTGCCCTACCAATAACCTTGCAGCTGTTATCAAGTTCAACATCAAGTTAGTATCTTTAATATCACAATCTGTAATAACACCCAATAAAAATAATTGTGGAGTAAACTTTATCTTTCTCTTGAAAATCTTTTGAATATTCCACCAAATTTTAATCCAAAAAGCTTTTATATTTCTACAAGTCCACCAAATATGAAAATAAGTAGCATCCAAACTGCCACATCTCCAACATTTGGGCTGTAAATTAGGATACATACAAGACAACTTTTTAGGATCCAGATGCCATCTATAAAACATTTTATAAAAAATTTCTCTTAAATTTTGGGCCTGAGTAAATTTTACATTTCTAACCCAAATTACCTCCCATGTATCCAATGGGATTGGTTCTTGAATATTTTGGGCCCACTTTACCATACAATCTTTAACTAATTCCATTTCCGAATCCAATTCTATTAAAGCATTATAAATTCTCTTTATATGCACTCAATTTTGATCTTTAATCTGTTTTACAAAATTTTCATCCATTAATGTAATACCAACCTTCTGATCTAACTTCCACCTAGCTTGCAATTGAGTATATTGGAACCAGGACTGTACAATATTTTCTTGTTTTAACTCAGCTAACGACTTTAATTGCCAATCATTCCCTACCAATCTAAGTAATTCCTTATAAGAAATCATATCCAAATTCACACCCATAAATAAACCCTCTATCGCATTTTCCAGGAATCCCCCAGATTGGTATTTTATAATTTAACTTATAATAATACTTTTTCCAGACACGCAATAAACCACTTCTTAAAATGTGAAATTTAAAAGCCTTATCAACTTTTTTATCATAAATTAAATATGCATGCCACCCATATAGTAAGTCCCATCCCTCAAGATAAAGTGTTGTTTTATTTGTTAAATTAAGCCAATCACTAACCAGTGTTAAAACCACCGCATCATAGTATAATTTCAAATTCGGCACCTTAAGTCCTCCTCTTTCCCTTGCGTCTTGTAAAATCTTAAGTTTAACTCTTGGTTTTTTCCCCTCCCTGATAAATTTATTAATACCCTTCTGCCATTCGTCCAAATTAGCATCTTTTTTCAAAATAGGTATCATTTGAAACAAAAAGAGAAACTTTGGTAAAACATTCATTTTAACAGCTGCAGAATCAGAGGTATTGTTGATTTTCTCTCCTCCTGCAGTGTGCAGATCATAGAAGAGCATATAACGCCTTTGCCCTTTTCACCATTTTCGCCACCATTTTCACATATGGCTGCGGGACCCCTATTGAAGAAGGGCCCATCTGCATTCTTAATTCCGGAAGTTACTAAAAATCCTATTTCAGGAAAATATATAATACTTGATTTTAATCTTCTCTTTCTTCCTGTAATTTCAAAATATTTAAAATTTTTCGATTATAGTGTAGCTTTTAAAACCTTTGTATAGTGTTTTTGGGGGGGAGAGAAATATCAAATGTAAATATGTTTTAGATGAATTTTGATTCCTAGTAGCCTTGAGTTTCCAATATATAAAATATTTTTAAGCAAGTATCAAGTTCGTTCAGCTTTTCATACCCTTAAATTTAAGACACTGACTACTAGGACCCAAATTTTGAAAACATGCCCACTTGAACTAGATCAGGGGCCCTATTATTTTTGGAATTTTGAGAGCATGTTATGAGTCTTCTTGTAAAATGGCTGTTATGGTTGATCAGTTACAAAATGTCTATTTATCAGATGCATATTCCATATACCCAGCATTCTATTTTCCAAGAATAACCCCAGGTTTCAAGGAAAAGAGATGTTATTGCATTGCAGCTGAACAGCTTCCCATTTAATTATACCTGAAAGAAGGAAGATAGATAGATAGATAGATAGATAGATAGATAGATAGATAGATAGATAGATAGATAGATAGATAGATAGATAGATAGAGATAGATAGATAGATAGATAGATAGATAGATAGATAGATAGATAGATAGATAGATAGATAGATGATAGATAGATAGATAGATAGATAGATAGATAGATAGATAGATAGATAGATAGATAGATAGAAAGAGAGACATTGTTTGGTATAGAAGCAAGATTTTGAACAATATATACATAGTGATAGCTGCACCTTTTGTTTTAGGAAGTGAAGAGCTGTGGCTGGTGATGGAGGTTAGTGATGAAGTCATGCACAGAGCAGTGTCTGCGAAAATTCTCCTGTAACTAGTCTGACATGGATGAATCACAAGAGCTTTACAAAACACTAACTGTGAAATCACTAGTACAATAGTGCTGTAGCAGAGCACCAGTAATCACAACAACTTGTATGTGCAAATGTAGCAAGTCTGATATTACCTAGTTATTCATTTTTCTTGTGTTCATTTCATTCCTCTTTTACTTCAGTACAATGCCTATGTACTACAGTCCATACATCTCCTAATATGTACTTGGATATTGGCAGTGCTTTTTTTGTAAAAAAAAAAAAGGTGCCGGAACTCACACATGTCATACAACCCGCCTTGCCTACCCTACAAGGTTCCATCCAAAAAAGGTGCCAGAACTCCGTTCTGAGCGTTCTATGAGAAAAAAAAGCCCTGGATATTGGTAAATAACTGCATTCTAAGCATATATAGATTGGGGAAAAAGCAAATTTAATAAATTCAGAGTAAAACACGTATTAAATACATTTCTCCACCAATTTTGTTTTGAATGAGTAACTGCTTGATACCTCTCTTTTTCTGTACTAACATTCCTCTTTCTACTGTTATTTGACACAAAAGTCCAAGGCTTGCTTTCAAACTTGTAAAATATTTTGTGCTGCCAGTATTACGTAATGTATCAGCCTACCTAGAAATTTATTTGTGCTGGGTGGAAATTCATTTTTCTGCATATTATGTTCTAGAGTTGATAGATACATTACAGAATGGATCCGAAAAGAAAGACAGTATGTTTCATAAACTATTCCTGCTGCAAAAATAATGGAATACCACCCCTGAACGATAAAATATATAAACAAAACATGAATAGAACCAAATGTAGACAGTTATTTTTGAAATCAACTAAACATCTAAAGTCTTTTTCAAAATGCCACAACACTGTCATTATTTTTTCTCTCTATCAACATTTTATACTAAAGTAATTCTGAATTCTATCCACCCCATCTCATCACCCCATTCTGTACTCACAATAAGAAAATCTGAGCAATTTATTATTATTTAGTAAGTTGCTCAGTTTGCATGTTTTATTCTCTTGCTGGTATCATTGTACTACATTATGTAATCTAAAGACTATGTGAAAAAAAATATCTAGACAGCCATCCATTAAGAAAGTTGTTGTCATAGATTTCCTGCTTCAACAAAACTTTGGTCTAAATGACTTTTGAGCTCTGTGATCCTCCAATCTGAATGAACAGTTTGGAATTAATAGTGTTAATGTGAGGATGTCAGGGATGCGAAAGTATGATGGATAGGCAAGGAAGAGTGTGTATAAATCTCCCTCTCATGTGTTGGCCTTGGCTATGGTCCAAACCAACTCATTCTGACTGAATGTGTGAAATAACTAATATGGAAAGTAGTGGCCCAAATCCAAAGAAAGCTAGCCATGTCATAACTCTGTTATGAATGAAACTTAAATTAGTCCCAGTTAATTTAGCTAACTTTTTGGATTTTGGCAGCTGAATTTGTAGCATAGCTGAATCAAGATTATTTTTTCTTTAAAAAAGAAAAAGAAAACCTGAAGGAACAAAAAATAAAATACTTCTTAGATGAACTGCTGCCAAATTTTGTCTTATCCTGGTGGCAGTAGCCTCTACCATATAGTAAATAAATTTCCCTGTAGAATGATGCTGCTTGAAAGGGGGTGCAATAAATGGAAGTAGTACAAAATGTACCTCTCTAAGTGGAATAAGTTCTTCATTTTATCCTTTTTTCTTTCTGTCCCATACAGCTACATAAATACAATACATAAATACATACAGCTACATAAATACAAAAGCATCAGTGGAGCTAATACTAAAGGCCGAAACAAGATGAAATGCAGGACTAATTTTGTTTAGGAAAATATATTCTCTAGTATTATTTTATGCATTTTCAATTAACTTTTTGAAAAAAAATACTTTTAAAATTTCTTTCAAAAATCATGAACCCTTTGAAGAAATTCCCATACATAGAATATTATGCTTGGTTAAGGGGTGTTTTACTGTTTAGTTTTATCTCTTTTATCTATAGACTATATGGGTATGCTTCAATGAAATCTTCAAGTTGAACGTTTTACTGTAATTAATTTAATGCACTGATTTAATATGGCTGCCCAATTCAGAACACTGTTGGTTTAAAACATATATAAAAAGAATAAAACAATTTAAAAAGTTAAAACCACAAAAACAGTCAGTTTAGACTAAAATAACTAGAACAATTGGCAACACCAACACAATACAATAGGAACTTGACCAATAAATTAACATTAACCCCAAGAGCCAAGTCTTAAGCGCTTTCTGGAACCCCAAGAGAGCGGTGCCTTCAAAATCTCTGGGGAATGCTATTCCAAAGACTGAGGTTCACCACAGAGAAGGAACTTTTCCCCACTCCTGCAAGATGGCATTAAATTGAAGGAATATGGAGTACTGCCATTCTGCCCAAAAATACTGTGTGGGCAGAAACAATTGGAGATAGGCAGTCCCTCAGAGAAGCAGTCTTTAGACCATGAAAAGCTTTATAGGTGGCAACCATAATCTTGAATTGCACCCAAAAGCTTCCCCATTCTGGATGGGAAACATAAACTATGTTTCCCACAAAGTAACATTTCATGATATAACTCCATCTCCAAATATTTCTATATGATTAGTGTGCTGTTCAGAGTGATACAAACCTGGTTTTGTGGGCAGAACATGGACAGGTACATGTGAAATAGAAACCAGGGTGGTTGGGAATTAGCCTTTATTTATAGTTATTTATTTTCTACATAAAAATAGCGTAAACTTCCCCTTTCAAATACCCAGGCGATGCTTAATGAGAATGATCATCAATAGTTATATTAAATATAGTAATGTATAACAAAAATGTAGTCATCAAAGAGACTGACAGACAGCCAATACAAAGTTAATAATATAAGCAGCTAGAGTTAACATTTCCTGGAAAAGTGGAGAATTGTTCATAGATATTTTTTAATATTATTGAAGATTTTATGACTGCTTCAGCAAATGCAATAGGTATTATATTTTTAGCATTGACAAAAATAATCAAAAACAGTGAATAGTAGAGCTTTGTCATTGCCATTTTTTCCTTCCTTTATTCTCCTAGTCTTTTTTTAATTGAAAACAAAGCCTGTAACAAGTGAATGGGTCCTTTCAAATGGGGTCTTCATGGATTTTGCTATCACCAGACCCTTTCAAATTTCTTTGTTCTATTGTCATAGGATGGACCATTTTGCTGCACCTTTCCTTTATCCTACCGAGGAGGAGGAGGAGGAGGAGGAGGAGGAGGAGGAGGAGGAGGAGGAGGAGGAGGAGGAGGAGGAGGAGGAGAATAAAAGCACCAAAAAGTCCTTGCTGGCTATTAGTAATATTTATTAAAATCCCTTAGGCAGGCAAACACACAGCTCCAAAAGCAGCTTTAATAATAGGGAACATACAGCACATTTTTCTTATATTGCCCTGTAATCAAATCTAAAGCTTCTGTTTCATCTCTTTGTTTTACCTAGAGGACCTGGCTTCCAATTTAGTTGTGGCTTGCCCTAAACTGATTTTTCATTGTAATTAATGCCTGTGTTTGGCCTCAGTTGTGAACACAGCTTCCCATTAGATAGCTACAGCCATCTAGAGAGAATGTACCAAGTTAAAGTTACCTTAGGAAAAGGGAGGATATCCATGCTAGCAACAGAGCAAGAAGACAAAGCTAGCATTTTACTAGGATGATTTTCAGGCTAGGTTTTTTGTTTGTTTGTTTGTTTTTTCTGTGAGTGGGATTATTTGAATGCATTGATGGAAGGAAGCCTGGGTCTCCTCAAAAGCTCACAAAGGTGCCTCAGAAAGCTGTTAGGGAACAACTTCCCCACCATCTTTTCTTCAAATATGAAACTATCACATCAGAAGGCTGGATTTATTCTCAGATATTTTCCATTCATAGAGACTCATTCCAACTTAGCATCCAAAACTTTCAGGTAGCTGCTACAAAGTTTAGGAATCTTATGTTTGGCAGGTTGACTCAGACGTGCCATTTTTAATTTCCCCCTATGAGCAACACTATGTAACCTTCCCAAAGACATAGTGGGAAAACAAAAGAAAAACGAAGCCTTTGATACATTCTAACAGTCAGCTCATCAATCCACAGCCAAGAGCCCCAATTATGCTAAGGATTCTTTCAAGTATATTCCAGCTCTGTATGCCCACTTCCCCAAAGTCCCAACAGAACTGATCACCACTCCAACAGATATGTGTGAATCTGGAAATGGAGATGATTCATATAAAAATGATCCCAAGATGCTGTTGAATGGCCGTTCTGATCAGCATAGACAAAGATGAGAGAGATGAGAGAGACAGATAGAATAGACAGACAGATGTGCATGGTTGTTTGTTTTGCTTTAAAGCATTTTACAAGGAATACTTCATCTGTAATCTGAAGGAATACCATCCAGGCATGAATTTAGTTCCTCACTTGTTTATGAGAGCTAGTGGGAGCTGAATGGGCTTTTTAGAACAATTCCCTGGAATGCTTTGTAACTTTTTAGGATACTGTGATACAGATTAAATGTAGAAAGGGTTCCCTAAAAATAAAAAGCTGGTAAACAGCAGTTTAATAAAATTACGATAGCATTCTCTGTGTTTATTTTATTTTATTCCTTCTCCTCTTCCCCAATCTCCCCTTTCAGTTGGGCCTGCTGCTACACTTATTAAAAAGTTCAGGCAAGTGTCCAAGTAAAGACTAGGGAGTGCTCTTGATTCAAAGAATAGCTCTTGGAACTTATTTGAGCTCAGGGTCTGCTGTGGTTAATTTTCAGTCTGTGCTAGCCATTTCCTCTGAAATATTACCTGGGGTTTAAGGTTGCTCAGCACAGGATGTTACTGAAACCTAGCAAACGTTCACCAAATTGCTTTTCCCACTGCTAACCTCAAAAAGACTAAGACACTGGGCTTGGGGCTTTAAAACTGGAAAGCTACATAGAGGGAGACTGACATCAAGCTGCGCTTTTGCCTTTTTTCTCTTAGTTTGCCTAGAATCATTCAAAAACTTTTCCATGTTTTTAAAGAAAAAAGATAACAGTCTACTTCCTTTCATTCTCTCCAAACAGCAAATACACTGTATAGCAGGAACAGGCAATGTGAGTGCTCTTCAGACACTTTAGCTGACAACTTCTGTTCCCTCTTGCTTTGGCTATGCTGGCTGTGGCTGATGAGAGTTCAGATCCAAAGTGCCTGACTTCATCTGGCCAAAAACTTCAACAAAAGCCAAATTATTCTAAGAGAGCTCTTGATTGCTCACTACAACTCAGTTGTGAGGCAAAGGTTTTACTGTATCCCTGAAAACTCTTAACATTTGAAACTAACACTTGAGAACAGTGTTGAACAAGCTAAATATATGCTGCTACTTTTTAAAATAACATGTTTGTTGTGTAGGGACGCAGTGGCTCAGTGGGTTAGGATGCTGAGATGGTTGATCAGATGGTCGGCAGTTTGGCGGGTCAAATCCCAAGTGTCGCGTAACAGAGTGAGTGCCTGTTACTTGTCCCAGCTTCTGCCAACCTAGCAGTTTGAAAGCAAGTAAAAATGCAAGTAGAAAAATAGGGACCACTACAGTGGGAAGGTAACAACGTTCCGTGCGTCTTTGGTATCTAGTCATGCCTGCCACATGACCACGGAGACGTCCTCAGACAAGCGCTGGCTCTTTGGCTTTGAAACAGAGATGAGCACTGGCCCCTAGAGTTGGAAACGACTAGCACGCATGTGCGGGGTACCTTTACCTTTACCTTGTTGTGTAGACTACATATGAACTTCTTGTACACTATTCTTAGCTTCTCAGAAGAAGAGGCAGATATAAGCATAATTATTGCAATTAATCACATGTTCTCTTTCCAATGTTTTCAATAAAGCCATATTTTAATCTATATTAGTAATGTTGTCATAGTTTTCAACTATTGCTGTGAGCTCATTGTGTGGGAAGGTAGGGAAGGTTAATAATCTTAACAATAAATAGTGATTTTGTAGTAGCAGCTACATAAATGCAAGGCAGTCTGTGAGCTTCATCAGCTCTGTTGTATCTCTGTGCCAGGCAACATATATTAAGACTGAAATCTTACCCTGTGTATTGGGTCTTTAATGTCACCACTCTTGTGACATTTTGATGTAATGTTGAATCGTTAAAAAAAAATGCTACCACCTTTCACTGCCATACTGGCTGCAGGAATATAATCCAGAGGGAAGATGGTTAACGACTTTCTTAATGTCAGCATAAACAACTGCAGTAATCACTGTTTCCAGTTTACTGTTTAGAATTATTTTACAAGACTGCTAGTGAAAAAGTCCTTTCTCTTTTCCATATGCATTCTTTAGATGGAAAAATATCAAACCAACCTTCCCAAATCTGAACTTTTCATAAGGATTACAACTACAATTGTCAGTTGGGCAAGGAAGATTAGAAGAAGACAAAATAGCTGCTTTAGGAATCGGCAATAGGTAAGAGTTCGGATAATCAGGATGATAATGCAAAACAGATGGATTCAGATAACACACATAGGTATTATGTGAATATTCTATTTTGTTTTGGCAAAGTTTTTCTTTTCTGTAGCTTAGATAGGGTCTAACATTTACATGCTTCTGACCCTGACAATGATGAAGAAGCACTGAAGCCCTATGACCCCTAAGGCAGCAGGTTACCTATTCCTGATGTACAGATTTATCTGAAAGTAAAACTTCAGGATTAAATCCTGTTGAGCTGAAATACCATATATCAGATGAACCTCATTGCTGATACTCTTTAATGGGATAGGCAAATGCTAGTATTAACTGTATGGGAAGAAAGGTACAAGGTGTCATCTGGAATGATATACAGTAGTCAACTTGAGGAATATTGTATTAAAATTATAGCATTGTGGTTCTTCACACAGTTAGCCACAGTGAAACTGGATTTGGCATTTTTGTCTGCCTATTGACTCCTTCCCAAGGAGTTGGGATAGGCAGATGTGGATGCTTGATGGTGTTACAGATATCATTGTAAGATCTAAGCTGTTCCAAGTAAAGCTGCCTTTTGCAATTGACTAGTGGTGAATTTGTCAATGCCAGTGGTGTTCAAGTGATGCTCCAATTGTTTTGGGATTGCACTCAAGGCATCTATTATAATAATGGTACTATCTTTTCTTTCTTTGTTTTTTGCAATCTTCTCTAGTTCTTTCTCTTTTATTCAACTGTATCCAGGTTTTGCCATGTCCACTATCCAGATTTTTTTGTCTTATCAATAATTGTTAAGTCTGGATTATTATGTGGCAGGTGTCTGTCGATTTGAATTCTGATCTCCCAGAGCACTTTAGCTTCTTTATTTTCTATTACTCTCTTTATTTTATGGTCCCAGCAGTTCTTGTTTGCAGGCAAATGGTATTTCTTGCAGATCTTCCAATGCATCATTGCTGCTACTTTGCCCTGTTGTTGTTTGCAGTCAATCTGTGTGATCTTCTTGCAGCAGCTAACCAGGTGATCCACTGTTTCTTCAGCTTCTTTGCAGAGGCAAGACTTGCTGTCTGTTGTTGCTTTCTCAATTCTTGCTTTGTATGCATTTGTTCCTAAGGCTTGGTCTTGTGCAGCCAGAATTAGCTCCTCTGTCACTTTCTTCAAGTTTCCTGCTCTTGCCAAGTCTTGTTATTATCTGTTTCCCCTGCTATATTTTTTAATGTACTGACCATATAATGCTTTGTCTTCCCATGTCTCTTTTGTGTTCTTCATTTGCTCTTTCTTGTAGGCCAGTTTGGTCTACCATTATTATCATCGTCGTCGTCGTCGTCGTTGTCATTGTTGTTGTTGTTGTTATCATCACCATCATCATCAATCTCACAGCCAGATGTTTAGACTGGATTTGGCATTTTTGTCCATCTATCGAGTCCTTATGAAAGACCTGGGATGTGGATGTTTGATGGTGTTAAAGATATCATCATAGGATATAAGTTACAATTTTACAATTAACTGATGGTAATTTTTCAATTCCAATGGTGTTCAAGTGGCACTCCAGAAATTTTGGGATTGTATCCAAGGCACCTATTACCTATTATCATAATCATTCTACTTCTATTTGCTAGTCTTTGTACTTTGTGATTTTCTCCATTTCTTTTATTTTGCTATCTTCAGGTACTGCAACAGTTTTCTTGTCTTTTTTTATTAAACAGTTGTTAAATCTGGATGATATGTGGTGGGTGCTTGTCTGTTTGAATTCAAAAATCCCAGCGTAATTTAGCTTCTTCTGACTGCAATTGCTCAGGTGTTAATAGTTTTCATAGCATCCCCCTGGAAGAAAATATACAGACGCTCACAAAAAAGCATTCATCAACTCTTTCTAAAAAAGAGGCACAACCTAGCATTCCTGCGACAGGAAGAAAAGTATTCCAGACTTCCCTAGGGAAAAAAAGATGAATATTATGATAGGTGATTCAGTTCTTAGGGGAACAGAAACTATAGTCTGCAGACCAGAAAGTCAATCTAGGGAGGTACAGTATATTGTCTCCCTGGAGCAAAAATCAAAGATGTAACTGAGTACCTTACTAAAATAATCAACCCCATGGATTACTATCCCTTTCTTCTCCTACACATGGGAACCAATGACACAACAATGAACTAAAAACTATAACAAAAGATTATGAACAGCTAGGGACAAAAGTCAAATAATTTGGAGCACAAGTGGTGTTTTCATCTATACTTCCAATAAACGGCCAACATCCATTAAGGCAGTAAAGGATTTTAGAAATGAACCACTGGCTTAAAAACTAGCATTGTGAACAGAACTTGGGCTTCCTAGATCATGGTCTAGGAAGAGCTACTAGCAAAGAATGGACTCCACCTCACAAGAACCAGAAAGAATATATTCAGAAAATGACTGCCTCACCTTATCAAAAGGGCTTTAAACTAAAATTGATGGGGGAAGAGGGGGCAATCTTCACAACCTTTAGAACCTGATTCCAAACAAAAACCACTAGATAACTAATCACATAAGGAGGTAGGGAGTAAAAAGAAAGAAGAAATAAAAAAGAAAAACATAATGAAGTAGAGAATGATGGAAAAGATGGAAATCCCAGTCAGATGTTTCAACCAAAAACCATGCATTTCCTCTTCACCTGGTGCTGATCAATTCTTGATCTTCCTTACCCCTTTCTCCACTATTTCTGCTGTTATTACAAGATTTTTTTTTCCATCCCAGCTTCTTTTTTTCTTTCTCTCCACTTCCTTTCTCCAAGCTGTGTTGTATTTCATCAGGTTATCCCATGTCTGGGCCCAGAACTGCTTGTCCTTTGTCAGGTGTTGGCTCATTCATTGCAGCCTTTGCATTGATGGATTATAGAAGCATTTCTGATTCAACTGAAACTGGAGATTCGGCCTGTAGTGTGTAATTCAGGCCTTGTATTTGCTGATCTTGGCTATGGCTGTTGTTTACTACTTTATTATTTCCAGTGTTTCCTCAATATTCCTTGTTTTTAGGTGATATTTTTTGGTCTTTAGTCTTCTTATTTTTCTGTTTTTCAAGCTCTCATTCAGGACTCATTTTAAGAAGATCTCTTTCTTTACAGGTGATAACTAACTTCTATTGGATTATCAGGAGATTTTCCAGTGGAAGCCAAAATGAGCAAATGCTATCCAAATACAGCAGGGTTCGCTGTTTAATTCTACATCAAAAAGTAAAATAATACATACAAAGATGTAAAATAAATCCATCATGGATTTACATCTCAATAACTGACACCATCATGTGTATATTACAGAAAGTTATGGACACAGATGTAAAGAGTAGGAAATAATACTGTATATACAAAATGCATATGTTAAGAATTTTGATACCATCGAGCATGGTATCTTGCTGCAGCGTCTCAGGGGATTGGGAGTGGGAGGCACGGTTCTCCAGTGGTTCTCCTCCTATCTCATGGGATGTTCGCAGTCGGTATTAACAGGAGGGCAGAGATCGAGATCGAGGCCTCTCACTTGTGGAGTCCCTCAAGGATCGGTCCTCTCGCCTCTCCTATTCAACATCTACATGAAACCGCTAGGTGAGATCATTCGTTGTTTTGGAGTTGGGTATCACCAGTACGCTGATGATACCCAGCTTTTTATTTTGACCCCAAACCACCTCAGTGATGCCCTTGATGTGATGTCCCGTTGCCTGGAAGCAGTTCGGGTCTGGATGGGGAAGAACAGGCTTCAACTCAACCCTGACAAGACTGAGTGGCTGTACGTACCGGCATCTCGGGATATTCAGAACATTCCATCTCTTTCTATAGGGGGTGAGTTATTATCCCCCACAGATAGGGCTCGCAACTTGGGAGTCCTCCTAGATTCACAGCTTTCCTTGGAAGAGCACATAACAGCTGTGACTAGGGGAGCCTTTGCCCAGGTTCGCCTGGTGCGCCCTATCTAGACCGAGATGCCCTACGTACGGTCACTCATGCACTCGTGACCTCTCGTTTAGACTACTGCAATGCTCTTTACATGGGGCTGCCCTTGAGGACCACTCGGAGGCTCCAACTGGTACAGAATGCAGCCGCGAGAGTTGTGTTGGGAGTCTCCCGATACTCCCATGTTACACCTCTACTCCGTGAGCTGTATTGGCTCCCAGTTGTCCTCCGGGTAAGATTCAAGGTGCTGGTAATGGTTTTCAAATCCCTACATGGCATGGGTCCGGAGTACCTTAGGAATCACCTGCTGCCAGCGTCAACGTCCCTCCGTCCAGTGCGCTCCCACAGAGAGGACCTCCTAAGGGTTCCGCCATTCAGAGAATGCCGTCTGATGGCTCCCAGAGGGAGGGCGTTCTCTGTGGGCGCGCCTGACCTATGGAACCATTTACCGGTTGAGCTCCGGATGGCTCCCGACCTTCGCTCCTTCCAACGCGACCTAAAAACATATCTCTTTGAGCAATCCGGTCTGGTCTGACGGGTTCTGTTGTAATTATTGTTTTAAGGTAACTATCTTCTGCATTTGGACAAAATTAGGGTTTAATTTGTTTTCAATATCTGTATTTGTGCATTCTGTTATTTATGTCACTGTTAACCGCCCTGAGTCCTTAGGGAGAAGGGCGGTATACAAATCAAATAAATAAATAAATAAATAAATAAATAAATAAATAAATAAATAAATAAATAAATAAATAAATAAATAAGAAATAGTTGTTGGATATTTCTGTGTACATTTGAAAAACAAATTGCTGAAAAAATGATAGAACAGATTTATGTTTGAATGTATACTGACATGATTTAGATTTAATATATTTCAACAGGATTTAAAAGAATAAATGACATTCTAAATCTAGATATAAGATCAAATATTAGTGAGAATATTGTTCTATCCAACCATCTAACTTTATTTTAACTTTATAAGCTCTATCAAATAATTTATTTCATTCCCCCAAAGTTAGCACACAAGGCTATTCTTATACTATTATAAGGTAATGTTGCACTATATATTATAGTACACTAAGGCTGTTGATACTTCATAGAAGTTTTCAAGCATTATTCAGCTTTTGCTAAGGAAAAATACCTCACAATTATTTAAAAGTTAAAAAATGAAAGTGTATTTTTCATTTCAAAAATGAAAATTATTTACTAAAAAATGCTACAACTGCACGTATATAAACCAAGTTTATCTAATAATTAGGTATCAGTTTCCACTAATCCCCTACAAAGAAAGAATAAATTAAGGAAATTTCATCTTATTCACAGAGGATTTCAAATGTAAATATATTAACCACACAGACAACAATTTACCCTTTTTTCCCAGTGGCTGATCAATATTTACTGTAGATACAGAATAATTTTGCTTCTACTCTATTGGTGTACATGTACCCGTATAAAGATACAGCATTTCAAGAGGTTGTTTTGTATAGCTTATTTTCCATGCACTTCAATCTAACATTAACACTTTATCAAGACTTAAATTAAGATCTTCTTCCGTAGCTATCTGTGTGAGAATCTGCAAACTATGTTATTGGATGAAATCAAGTTTTGGGAATAATTCCTTGGCCTAATTCATTCTTGCAGAAATGTGTAATTGTTCCTAAAATTAAGTTGTGGCTAATGATCTTTCATATGAAAGCCTCTCAGCCCAGGTGCTGGCAATGATAGGAGAACACTATCTCTGAAATTGTACAATATGTTTTCATTGACAAATCTAAGGCTCTGAATTACGCCCCAGGGAATGTTTATTATAATCCCCACATTTTTCCAAATTACTTTTTAAAAGAGACTTTCCCCTTCAAACAAAACAGCTATTACATTATCAATGTACACTGTCCTATCTGTAATTTTTGCAGAGGGACGAATAGAAGGAATTATCTTTTAGTCATATTGTTGCTGCATATACACAGAAATAGCCATTGAAATAATAGCTCTTTTTTGGGGGGGGTATTATCAACTAAGAAGGGACGCAGTGGCTCAGTGGGTTGGGACACTGAGCTTGTCGATCAGAAGGTCGGCAGTTTGGCGGATCAAATCCCGAGTGCTGCGTAACAGAGTGAGCGCCTGTTACTCGTCCCAGCTTCTGCCCACCTAGCAGTTCGAAAGCACGTAAAAATGCAAGTAGAAAAATAGGGACCACTCTGGTGGGAAGGTAACAGCATTCCGTGCGCCTTTGGCGTCTAGTCATGCCGGCCACATGACCATGGAGACGTCCTCGGACAAGCGCTGGCTCTTCGGCTTTGAAACGGAGATGAGCACCGGCCCCTAGAGTCGGAAACGACTAGCACGCATGTGCGGGGGAACCTTTACCTTTACCTATTATCAACTATATCAGGTCTGTCGATCTGTACTGTTATATCTGCCCTTTGTTGGTGGACCAAGTTCAATATGCTACCATTTTTACTAGCAAAAATGTCTAAGAAAGTCCATAAACTCTGCTCTGTTGGAATTGCCACTAGAAACCAATGAAAGTAAATCTTCTTTGGCTTGAAGCAGCCAGGCACTATTTAGGGGACCAAACGGTAAATTTTTAATTTGAGTTATTACCTCATAATTTATTATTTTAATGTTTTTCAATCCTTCTCTCTCTTTTCCCTGTTTTTAGCTTATTCTATCTGTTTCACATATGCATGTATTCTTTTTAAAAAAATAATAATCCACATTTCTAGTCTACATTTCATTGTTATCCAAGTTCATTTTGAATTAAAAATCATTTTAATTTGCATAGATTTTTGAATATAGTTTAACCTTTGTCTTCTTTTTCCTCTTACACAAAAATGTTAGGACTTAAAATGAAAAAAAAACAAAAACAAAAACCAGTGGGAGTACAGTAAGAAAATGAAGCAACATGTAAAGGAAAATAGATACTACTTTTGGCCAAGATATGTCTTTTTAAAAAAATGCTCCTTAGGATAGAGTCATCTGAATTAAACTGGTCATGACCTTCCAGGTGTCTTTAAGGTTGAAGTGTTTCCTGGGCCATTTAAAGCTACTCTGCCTGGCTCATGTGACCTGCCTGACATCAGAGATGGGGCTTTTAAGAATGTAGCCACCTTGTCAATGGAAGAGAGGTCACTAATAGCCTGCTTTGGGCCTTCAAAAGGGTCACGTTTGGATTTCTCATCCTGTACAAAGGAAGAAAAAAGAGTGGAAGACAGGCTGAGAAAGGGTGAGAAGGAGATGGGGGTAATTATCATTCTCTCCCCCCAATCTTCTCTCCAGGCTCAGAGTTATACTCCCATGTCACTTTGTTAATGTGCTTGCATCCAGGGAGAGACATAATGCTCCTCTCAGCCCTGTTTATTAGCAAGATCCATTTGTGCAAGGCCCTTCTCTTTCATGCCATAATGCGAATGTGCTTTGATAGCAAATAATTACTCTGGTCCTTTTGACATGGAGGATCCACAGGCTACCCTAGTTAAGCCAGTAATTAGCTTGTCCTCCTTTTTTTATTATTATTGAGAAACTACAAATTATCCTTGTATGAGTACTGGCCATTCCTTCCTACACTCCCTCCCCTTCTCTTTTTCTTCTGTTCTGTTTTTTTCTTTCTCTTTCTCTCTCTCTCTCCCCTGTATATCTTAGCAGTATGGATAAGCAGAATGCAGCTGCATCCGAACAAGATAAAGCTGTTCCATCAAGATGATGAACAATTTGGATGAAGAGGCTTCGCAATGAAGACAAAAGCTGAAGAAGTGAAGCTGATACAACCCGGGACAGCTAAAGAATGCAGCAGTCTGTAGATGAATAGCCCTCATTTGTGAATATACAGATTTTCCATGATGAATAAAAACGGAGTGTAGGTCACAATAAATAAACTTTTTTTCTTTCCTTCCCCCGCCCTTCCACCCCCTCTTTAAATAATAATTCAGGTTCCCAGCACCAAGCAGCTGTAAATTGAAGGTTGTGCTTAGTTTTTGTAACTCTCACAGGGAATAATTAAGCTAAGCTCATATTGTTTGATATATTAGGGTAATGATGAGCCAATATAATCTAGCATGTTCGTTATTTTGGCGTGTGTACATGTTTTCCCATTAGTATTGTGGTTCTTTTAAGATTACACAGTAACTGTAGGACAGTATTTGGGAAAACAGTTTGGGCTGTGAGTGTTGATCTAGTATGAAGTGAAATTATTAAAATATTTAATCAAAGAAAGAACCTGTATTTCAGTGGGGCAGTACCAAGATAAAAATATTCCCATTATCTGGTATATCCTGACGTGATCACTTCAAACCTGCTGATCCCGCTTCCTCATTGGTGGAAGATAATTAGAGTTGGATATCTTCATTATCAATTTAGTCTATCATTAACCTTCTGAAACTTCAGTGTCAGTATTTCTTGGCAACATTCTGGGGGTGGGGGGGAGAGACAGAGAGAGCAGAGTACTCAAAGATCAAGGTGGAAAATATGCCAGAAATCTACAATTCCGGTAATTTCATCTTTCAAAATACTATGAATTCATTATTTTCTTGTATGTGTATGTTTTCAAAAAAGCATCCAACTGATCTTTATTTTCTTTGGCCTGGTATTCATCACAGATTGATTCTTTGTTCCTAGTCTGGATTCGGAAATTTCGAATAAGTGCAGGCTTGTCCAATCCAGAGGTTAAACTGAGTTTTGTGAAAACTGTCGTTATTAAAAAAAAATCCTAAAACTCTAAATGTATGTAAACAAGATTTTCCTGTTGGTTTGTTTATTGTTTTGAATCCTTACTAAATCACTCTAGGCTGACCAACCTTCCATTGTGGGATGGTCTTCAAAGAGCTGGAATGTTTCCCTTCTTACCCCCTTGTCACTCAAATACTGTATATCAGATTGTACATTATGGTATACAGTCTCATGGTACCTCTCCCCCATTTTTGGAATTGGGCAAGTTTCACCTTATAGGTATTTCTACTGAAAATGAGATTTATTGCTTCACTCTGCACACAAGCAGGCATATACATAGAATGAAGGCTACTGCTAAGCTTGTAAGCCACCCTGAGTCTTCGGAGAAGGGCGGGATATAAATGTAATAAAAATAAAATAAATAAAATAACTAATAAATGACACTCTTAGTAAAGAGATAATTCAATTATAGTTAATGGTAGAAAATCCTTCTACAATTCTGTTTATGTATTTGAATATTTATTATTAACATCATTTTTTACTATTATTATTAAATTTATTTACTATATCTTGCACTTCAAGGTGACTCTGAATGGCTTATTAAGATATTATTTTTAAGATGTTTTGCAAATTCATTATAACATTTTTGGTTTTCAGTTATACAGCCATTAAGATAGAATATAAAATAAATATTAAAATATTTTTTCAGTATCCTTCCAGTTAGAAGCAGGTCAACAAAACTTCAGCATGTAATAAAGCAAACCAACATTAGCTTCTAATTACAAAGTATCAAAGGTTAAGCAGAACAGCAATGTCATTATTGCCCACTGGAAGATGAGCAATGAAGGGGGCAGGGGCTAATTCAACCTCCCTAAGAAGGGAGTCACATAAATGAGATTGCTATCAAAGCAATGGCTAGACCCTCTATTTCCACTAATAAGGCTTTAAGTAAAAAAAAAAATAGATACTGCACATTCACATTCATGCATGTACATGGTTTTCTTATTTGTCATATGTGCTTATTGACAGAAATGCCAGGAACCTGGGCAGAGGTGGGATGTGTACCCAGCAAATTTGGCAGTGAAACAGTTGGGGGGGGCTGTTCTAGAATAGCAGATGAAGACTGTCCGAGAGACCTTTCCCAGATGGCTCATCGGATACCACTGTACCTGGAGCAAGGTGACCTGGCATCAGTCATTCAGTCAATTGTTGGGAGGGCTGAATATAGGTAAAGGTAAAGGTAAAGGTTCCCCTGCACATGCGTGCTAGTCGTTTCCGACTCTAGGGGCCGGTGCTCATCTCCGTTTCAAAGCCAAAGAGCCAGCGCTTGTCCGAGAATGACTCCGTGATCATGTGGCCGGCATGACTAGACACCAAAGGCACATGGAACGCTGTTACCTTCCCACCGTAGTGGTCCCTATTTTTCTACTTGCATTTTTACGTGCTTTCAAACTGCTAGGTTGGCAGAAGCTGGGACAAGTAACAGGTGCTCACTCTGTTGCACGGCACTAGGGATTCGACCCGCCAAACTGCCAACCTTCTGATCGACAAGCTCAGCGTCCTAACCCACTGAGCCACCACGTCCCTTGAATATAGGTATTGGCAGCCTAGCAATTGAAAAACTACACACTTCTAGCAATGACATATCATGTCTGCACATTAAAATAACTGTTCCTCTCGGTAGGGAATGACCACTACAACATACTTTTTCTTCCTTGTTCTTATGTTTCTTTGATCATGAGGTCTTAAGTGTCTTCTGTCCTGTTACATGAGACCAGGCTTGGTATGACTTATTCAGATGGCTATCTCTTAGAATGAAAGCCTATTTCCATTTACCTGCTGAGAGATATTATATAGCTGCTTTGCCTTCAGCTTTTGTTGGAAAACAATGTTTGATATTCCAGCTATAACTCTTGTTCTTGCCTTTTGTTTGTGACCCTTTGACAGGCTGACTGCCTGAATTAGCATTCTGTGACTATTGGGCCATATTTGGACTACATTTTTTGCTTCTTGGACTGTAACTGGCACTTTTCAGGCATGCACTCTTCACTAGGTGTTTGGATTATGATCTTGTCTGCTGCTATCTGCCTAAATACCTCAATTCCTGACTAACTGTGTCTGTGTATGTGCCTGCAACCTTGAAACAGAACACCTGGAATATGAACTCTTATGGTTACAAATAGCTTGTTCACAATGAAGAAATTATGCAAAGGTGACATTCCAGGTGTAGCTTCATTGTTCCTTGTCTTCTATTCACTTTGCAACCTCTTCATTTTGAATGGATTTGTGATGGTGGGGAAAAATAGAGGATTTATTATGTCTCTTTTCAGTCAGTCACATCACACAAATAACCAACATGTTTACATTAAAGAAATAATCAGTAACTGGAGAAGAACTTTGTTGCACACTACTTTCCCTAAATGACTGTCTTTTAATTTCTATAGTCTGGCCCATCTCAAGGTAGCCATCTCTGAAGAAGTGATATCATCAAACATAAAACTATTTAAATACAACTCATTCTTGACCTAACCCCTAAATAGTAACTCTTAATATTTGTATGCTCTAACTCAGGCATGTCAAACTCATGACGTCACATGACATCACATGATGTATTGTGACTTTTTCCCCATTGCCAGCAATGGGGTGGGTGCAGTTTTAGTATGATGCATCTGGCCCATGGGCTGGCAGTTTGACATGTCTGCTCTAGTATAGTTATTTGAAGAAAGCCTGTGAGTCTCCATTAACATCCAGTTTTCTTGAAATTCTCTTATTAGATGCTTATTAGATGCTTAAGAAGTAACAGTATAAGACACTCTGCCCTGGAAAAATAGCATGGCCATCCAATCAAGCATTTGGTTTCCAATGATAGCAAACCAGATTCTTCTAGAAAGCTTCCAAGCAGGGAGAGCTGGATGTGATCATTTCCTATTTCATTCCTACTGATGCAGCACAGCATCAGGTATACAAAAAGTCTATCACATGGCATCACATGCTTTATTTAAGCATGAACAAATTATCACTCATAAGCCATATGTGATCATTTATCTAGGATCCCCTATGCTCACCTTGAAGAATTGGAAATTTAAATTAATTTAATGTATTTAATTCAGTATGACTGTCCACTCCAGAAGAGTCTGGACTGAAGCATATTACAATGATTCTTTAATGTTAAAAAAATTTCGCATTTATTTCTTTTTGGGGGGATATTTCTTTTGTTACTTGTTCCCTCTGCCTTGCCTGCTATGTCTATTTGAGCTTTCATCTGTTGGAAAGTTGCTTGCCTCTGTTTATATATTTGGAAAAATATTCAGTTCAAAAGCCTTTCAAGTAATTCTATGATTGATTGATTTGATTTTGAGAAAAATTCTGAATAGTTTATGTAGCACCACCCCCAAAGGGACCGCTGAAGTCCGGGTTCTCCTGGCCCTCTTAGTCTGGCTGCTGGTCCAAAGGGTCCCTTACTTGGACACCTCTGCTTGACAGAGGCATGCAGTGCAGTGGTGGTCAGTCTCTCTCAGCAGCAGCCCATGACAGGTGATGATGGTCAGTCTCTCTCAGCAGGCAGCGCACATGAGATGATGATGGTCAGTCTTTGGCAGCAGCAGCTCACGTGAGGTGAAGATGGTAGTCAGTCCCCAGCAGGCAACTCTTCATAGGTGATGGTGGTCAGTCTCTGTCAACAGCAGCTCATGTGAGATAATGGTGGTTAGTCTCTCGCAGGCAGCTCACATGAGGTGATGATGGTCAGTCTCAGCTGCTCATAGGAACCTCCCTTATTCTATCTCCTTTTCTCTCTTTGGCCTTTCCCCACTGAATCCTCTCCTTCTCCCATTCCCTTCTGTCCTTCAAGCTTGCTCTACAGAAACCTCTCTATCTCTATTCCCCTCTCTCCATCCAGCTTACCTCACCAAAAAGAATAAAAACAAACCCAACCAACCTCCTCCCTCACTCTCCCTTCATCTGGCTTGCCCCACAGAAACCAAGAATTAAAAAAAAAACTTTTTCACCAACTTCCTACCTCGCTCTCCCTCCTCTTGGCTTGCCTCTTCGGAGAAAGAATAGAAGCCTTTACACCAACTTCCTACATCACTCTCTCTCCTTCTGGCTTGCCTCTCCAGAGAAGAGAAAATAAAATCTCCCCCCCCCACCAGTCAATCTCATCTTCCCCTTTAAAAATCCCTCCCCAAGAGCCTGCCCCGCCACCAGCCACTGCAGAGGCTGATGGAGCTCCTGACCTCTCTGCTGAATCCACAGAGCTCCAGCAAAGCCTCCCAGCTAGCACCAATCCCAGCCAGCACCAATCACCCCAACTTTCCTTTCCACTACATTAACAATATTTTAAAATACCATCTTTTTTTAAAAAAAATGCTAAGACAAAAGCTGCAAAATCTAAATCTCAAGAATCTATTCATCTTGCTGTTTCTTTGCAGATTAAACCTGGGTAACAAAGCTGCTTTTAAAATTTTCACTCTGTTTATAGGCAAAGAAATATTGAGTGAAACAATTTTCCAGGAGGTCAAGTGTGAGGGGAAATTGTCAAGAGCAGTAGGTAGAGCAAAGTTCCATTTATCCTGTACCTGTGTCTGATTGACTTTGCATCTCCACTGTTATGTCGTGGGCTCTGGTGAGCAGGAATGAAGACACATGGCTGAGTACAGAGAAACTCATTATTTTATTCAAGCTGGAACTGTACTTAGGCTTGGGCCGCTCCCAGCCCCAATATATAGCCAAGCCCTATGGTAGCAACCAATAAGATTGAACCCGCGCTTGTCACCTGAGGCTGACCAATTGCAGGCCCGGAGACGGCCTCTCTGGGTTGCACGTGGTGTGGTACCCAAAAGCCCAGTACATAACATCCACTATGCTCCACATCAAGTTCAAATGCTTTAGATTAGAACATTGCAGTGCAAAATTGTAATCATTAAAATAAAATAAATATGGAAAACATAAAAAGCACCATTAAAAATATAAGAAGTATCTTCCTGGATCCTATCTAATATCCTGTGCTACACAGTACACAACCAGATATATCACAAGGAAAGGTTTTTTTTCTATTGTTGTTACATACACCAAATGGTATTTAAGATATGCTGTCAATAATTGCAAAGTTCAATATCCTCTCTGAATTTTCTAGAATGTCCATGTAAAGGACAAAAGATATTAGAATGATCTCAGACAAAACATCTGCAAGTAAAGGATGCTTAAATCAGGATGTGACAAGAGTTTGAAGGAACCTTTAATTAACATGAGAGCAAAACAAAGTTTCATTGGAGACTTGGCTTATATACATAAAAAAGAAGAGAATTAAACAATTATGAGTTCCTTTCTTCTTTGGACTGAAATTATTAGCAAAGTGCATATACCCATAGAAGAACCAAATCTACTTGAAGCATTTCCATTTTCAGTAGTAAAATGAATAGCTTGATATACAGTGCTGAATAATAGGTTATTAAAATTATTAGAAGAATATATCAGCAATTTGATATAAAATCCTAGACTAGTATCACACAATGGATATTTAACATCCACTATGTCTGAATGATAAGACAATACAATATATATGTTGCATTCAAAGAAAGGGGGTCTTTTTGTTTTTAATATAAGTGTTTTATGATATACTCATATATCACTTTCAGCCCAAATGGTAAACAAAACTATCTTTTTTTTCCCTCTCTGAAAGTAATATAATGATAGATTTTCATTAAATTGTGTGGTTCTTGTAGGCTAATTTTTCAGCCCAAACTTTTGTGTCATTCATTTGTGGCAATGAGAAGGTTCCAGTATATCTGATTTCTTATTGTAAATAATGTTCATGAAATAGCAGAAATAAATCAAACTGTATCACAATATTTTAGCCATTCTTTTTGCTTTTTTCCCATTGAAGTGGGCAAGATTTAAAATGAAATGATTAAAAAAGAAACTAGGCATCTACCTCTTTCATGAAATGTGCAGACTGAGTTTGGTTCTTAATTCTACTAGACATTAAGCCATCTCCTTACAAGCACTTATTTATTTGTTATTGATATAATTTAGTGCATATCAGCTGACCACCATTTTGTATCTTGTATAAAGCCTTAAACTTGGTGTCTTTGTGTATTGTGAGACAAGTGTAAGGACCTGCCTCCATTAAGCCTCCCAAGAAAGCAGAACTCTTGAAACTTGCATTGTCTCAACAGGAACTTTTATTGGAAGGTATTGAAAGTAGGATAGTAAGGCAGGATCTGAGGATTTCCTGCGTGAAACGTTACATTAAAAGAACTCTTTCAAATCCCACCTCAACTGTGCATCTGGCTGGTTTGAATTGAGCCAATTCATAGGTGCTGTGTTTTTGTTGGAAAGAGCCGATAAGGCACCATTCTCAAGGCTGTCAGGTTTCTCCACGGCTTCTTCCCATCCACCTGGAGATAAGGCAGATGGCTGGATGAACATTCTCTTCACACCCCAAGAAAGATACTTCAAAGAGGACAGAACAAAACAAAGGAAGTATACAGCAGAACACTCAAATAGAATGGCATAACCCAAAAATGAGGGCATAGGAAAGAAATATGAAATACATTGGGGTTCTGGCAGAAGGCACTGGAGCTACTATACAAAAAATAGCAGCAAATATTTGTAGAAAATTCTGCAAAATAGCCTTTAAAAAGGGGGAGATGAGGACAAAAGTTTGATTTTTCTCAGAAAGGACCTTTCAAGAAATCCTGTAGAATTTACCGTAAAGGAAAGTTCCCCATTCATCTCATCTGGGAGTTCAGCTCAATGTTTCAAATCTCAGGTGAAGACTCACCATGCACCTTGGAAGTCACTTATCCTCAGGACATTACTTGAACAAAGCACTCTAAGTATAAAGCAACAATAAACCAGCTCCTCATAGTTCTGCTCTGAAACTCTTTTAGATATCTTTGAAAAAAATGGAAACTTGAGTCAATTCGAAGATTTGAAAGGAATTTTTGGAGGCCAGAAAAGGTACTATGAGAACCAAATCTCAAAACTGAGAAACCTCTACTTCTCAATTCTATGCCTATCTCATAATTGGATCTATGATGTACTGATGTAACTGATGTGTCTCCACCAGTTCTTATTGTTATTGGCTCTCAAATCCTGCATAATTCTTGGTTAAAAAAAACACTAAAGCATTTGTCCAAAGTTAAACAATGCAATTCTTCTCTTGCTTTAATTAAATTATATAAAAATTAGAATTAAAGTCACTTCTATATAACAGTTGGTTTATCAAATGAAGCTTTAAATGGAAAAAACGACAATGCTTTAAAAGATTATCTCTCAGTTGGGGCATGCTTTTATGAACTCTGTGGTTCTGTTCCAAAACTAGCTCTGAAGAATATTTAAAGTAGAATTGAAAGATCTGTTTTCTCAATTGATTTCAACTAGGAGACAACATTTTAGATCAGGCTAGGGAATTTTTGGAAGCCTGACATTCAGACAAAAAAGGCATCAGTAGACATATGGAGATAAATCCTACGTACATAACATTTAAAAGACACAATAATAATTCTAGAAAGGGAACAAACAGCCTAGAACATAACCAATATCCAGATAATCAGGCAAGAAACAATATTCTAGCAAGGAACTATTAAGGATGAAGTCATAGCGCCATCGAGCCTGGGTGCACAAGCTTCCCTAAGCAGCCAACAAACCATATTCTCTGGACAAGTAATTAAATATCTTCAAGAGAACCATGAAACTCAAAGAGCAAAAAAACCCAATGAAATAATGTAATGATTTGATTTAATATTTTGATTATATTGTGTTTTTTGTTTAATTTATATTAAAGGTAAATGTAAAGGTTCCCCCCCACATGTGTGCTAGTTGTTTCCGACTCTAGGGGCTGGTGCTCATCTCCGTTTCAAAGCTGAAGAGCCAGCGCTTGTCCAAGGACGTCTCCGTGGTCATGTGGAGAGCATGACTAGACGCCAAAGGCGCACGGAACGCTGTTACCTTCCCACCGTAGTGGTCCCTATTTTTCTACTTGCATTTTTACGTGCTTTTGAACTGCTAGGTTGGCAGAAGCTGGGACAAGTAACAGGCGCTCACTCTGTTACGCGGCACTCGGGATTCGACCTGCCAAACTGCTGACCTTCTGATCGACAAGCTCAGCGTCCTATTATATTGCTCTTATTTTTACTGCTTGGAGTCTTTGTAAACTGAAGTGGCCTGTATATGAATAAATTAGTATTCCTAATACTGATATCACCTAAACCAAATTTGCTGTCCATTGTGGATTAGTTGAAATTTCCAAATCATCTTCTTACTGCAATTCTTGTTTACTGCCTGGGCTTTTGTGATATAATGTAATATCAGATATACATGAACTATTTTTCAGACATTGTTATGAAAAAAAGGTTGGGATCACAGTTATTAAAAAAAATCCTATCCACAATTTAAAGAAGATGTTCCAGACATGGATGAAAGTGATAATTAGGATCCATATCCTGAAATCATGGATCTGACCCTAATTGCTATTTGTATTCTACTCAAATGGGCATAAATATCTCTGCAGTATGAATTGAAGAAAGTAAGGAAACTTTGCTTTTTCTCTCCCTCTTCTAGATATATTATGAGTTCACAAGAATACGTTAATACAGAAGACTGCAACAAATTTTTCACTATATATTGCAGGAAAAAGAACAAAATTTTAGTATTTTATTTACATGCTTGTTTTGTGAAATTGCTGTACTTAGGGAGGCCATTTACACATTACAGAAAAAGAAGAAATGACTCACCAAGGAAGAGGATAAAAGAGGACACAGATTTTCAGAAAATGTGCCTATGCTAATTTGGATGTATATATATGTGTGTGTTTAGAAATAATTGGCATACTTTAAATAGAATTGAAATACATCTCTGGATCTCAGATGATGTGTACATCTGCTCTGTCTGCTGTCCAATGCTTATTCCTGAAGTACAACATGAAATTAAAGTACAACCATACTATTCTCTTTCTAGTTTCTTTTTGTTTTAACATTCATCTGGATTTGGACTTGACAACCTTTCAGATTATATCTTCAGATAACCAGGAATAGGGAAGAGCTATTTTGGCTTTTTGAGATAGAATCTGAATGCATACAAAAGTATGTGCATATAATAAGCCTGCATAAAATACATTACATTGTGAAAAACCATTTATAAAAATGCACACTTTAAAAGTACACAAAAATCAACACATAAGAAATGTTCAGGATATGAATTTCCATGTGGATTCCACTGTTATAGAAATATGAATATCCCACCATTAGAGTAGGTTGATATAAAATGAAAGGTTATGTTATATATATATTATTTTTATTCCAGATGGAGAATACAGATTAAATCTGTAATAATTAATCTGGAATAATTTAGAGCTTCCTTTTTGTTAGAGATTTTCATTGTGTGTGTGTGTGTGTGTGTGTGTGTGTGTGTGTGTGTGTGTGTGTGTGTGTGTGTGTGGAATATGTCCTAATAAAGTAAGCATATTATAGTAAAATATTAAAATTTCCCATCCATAATGGGAGTAGAGAAGTCCTTAATAAAGCATTAATAAAGATTAATTTATCAGCTACAGTTCTAGAAAAAAAATTAAATTGTCCCTGAATAATTTGAGGAAGCAACTTGTTTTTCTGGTGACAGGAACACACTGTAAAAGAATGGAAAGAAGAAAAATTAATATTGCCCTTTGTCATTGTTTTAGCCCTGAAATAAAGAGTGTAGGTGATATAATTAGTCTCAGATACTCAAGATCTCTGTTTTATAGTTGAAAGATATATTGGAAATAGGTTGCCACAATCAAGCAATTAGCAGCCAAGAGCAGATCAGGGATAGAATATCACGGAAAAAAATTTACCCAAGTGGTCTCTAAAAGTTGACAGCAACTTGATAGCAAATAATTAATCAATCAATCAGTTTATACGTTAAGGAAAAAAGAACTCCAAGTCTACCATTTACATTTGTGGTTTATAAGAAATAAATTTGTCATCCTTATTAAAAAGTAAATCCTTACTGTTATTCTTCTTCAGTTTTTGTCTTGTGTGGTTATTTGAAGGACCTGTTTATTTTGCACTGTTCCTCCAGTGGTGGGATTCAGCCGGTTCACACCAGTTTGGCAAAATGGTAGCTAATTTTTTGTTGCCCAGGCCCAGAACAGACTTTCAGAAGCAGCATCCACACAGAGAACCGGTTGTTCACATATTTGAATCCCACCACTGTATTTCTCCCTACTTCTTAGAGAACACGATTCAAGGGATTTTGTTTTTGCGGTAGCTTGTCAGACCCTGATGCTGATTTGGGTGAGGAAGGGATGACTGACGAAAGGTCACCCATTTGACTTCAGTGTCTTAGGGAGGACTAGTACCTAGGACTTCTTACTTCTAGTCCAACATCTCAATCTCTATATCAGTGTTTCTTTTTTATATATACAAGTTTTATTGATTTTTTGATATTTACATATACATGTATTTATGAAGCAATACGTGGTCGGGTAGTCAAAATAACAAATAACAAGTTGTAGGTAGTTCAGGTTGCATCAAGAAGGATTCCCTCTCTGATTCCATTAATTATCAGATAGTCAAAATAGTCAAATTAATACATTTCTAGTTGTAACCTAGTCAATTAACAAAATTTTCAATATATTTTCACTAATACATATCAACATCCTGTTTTAAATTTTATCTAATTGCAATAGAATATTCTAGAATAGCCTATAATATAAAAAAGAAAGCTTAATTTTTGGGTGACCCACAATTCCCTATTTCAATAAAGAATAATTCTCTTGTCTACAAAACTTAGATTGTTCATTACAAAACATTCTTATGTTTTACCATTAAAATCTCATTTTCATCTTAACAAATCACCAATTATTAGGAAGATATTTTTTGTCTTAACCATTCAACAATTATTAAAATACTACCTTACATCGTCTTAACCATAGATCAATTGTTAAAATACTATCTTTTGATATATCATTCCAAATTCTATAATATAGTTCAGAATTATATTCTAAGAGCTTACTTTTGTCTTCCCTTACAGATCTAAGACCTAAATGTAAAAACAGTTATATTTTTTTTAGAAATTCCCCTTAATCCATTGAAAGGTATTTTTATACTGTATCTTTAGGGATCCCAAAAAAGAAACAAGTTCAGTTTTTTTTTTAAATATAACTCTTGCCTTCCTTTTGTGCCATTCAGGCTTTCCTTTTAGCATCTTTAAATTCTCAAATATATCTCCCTTTCTTCCTAAACCCCTTATTTGAATCCAGGGAGAGCATCCAAATGTCAGTTTTGCGAAGAAAATGTCCCCTTTGTAACCGTTGAAGTTTTGCTTTAATAGTTCAGTTTTTGATGATTGATGTAATATAGTTGTCATTAAATCAGGCACGTCTTTTCCTTCTTCCAGTTCCATCTGTATTAGGTAGAGAGTAGGAGCTGGTGCGATGGTTGTCATTTGATTAGTTGCATTCTCACTAAGGTATATTTGAAGGCCTTTAGTGTCTTCACTCTTAATATTGCTTTCTTCAGGTGCTATTGCTTTTTGAGTTGTAAGTTTTGTAGTTGATGTTGAAATTTGGACTTTAAGATTTTCTGTAGATTGCATTTGTTGTTCTTTGAAATCTCCTGTTTTAGTGTTAGTTTCCACTTCTTCTATTTGATCTTGGATTATTATTTCCTCATTTAAGGTCAGAATTTGATTTGGTGGCTTTAAGTTGTCAGATTTTTCTCGTAATTTGGCTTTAATTTGCTCTGTCATTGCCAAAATCATGTCCAGTATCAGTTTAT
The DNA here is from genome assembly GCF_964194415.1 of Vipera berus. Lineage (NCBI taxonomy): Eukaryota > Metazoa > Chordata > Lepidosauria > Squamata > Viperidae > Vipera > Vipera berus. Next base: position 330,196,974 of record NC_138202.1, read on the forward strand.
AATCAAGTGGTGGGATATATTCATCCATTTTGTTGTTATTTAGAGCTAAATCTTCCATGGAAGCTATTTTAATAATAGTCAAAGATTATCCACCTCCAAGAGTTGCTTTCAGTGCCAGGTGTTCCCACACTTATCTTTAAAAGTAATGTCAAGGACAGCTCTGTTTTTCCGTCAGTTTTCACAACAGGAGAAAAAATCACTTGCTGTACCAGGTTTTGCCATCAATAGCATATATAATGCAATGTAGAACTTATCTTTTTTTTTCAAATTAATATAAAACTTTTGTAGCATTAGTCCATTTTTTTTCTTTAATTCACAGCTTAAAGAGGAAATAGGGTAGTAGATCCCCAGCAAAACCTAGGAGCTTTTTAGTAAATACAGATAAAATTACTCAGTTCCTTTGCTAAATTACTTGATTTTCTTTAAGGCTTTAAGATTTGTTCCCAAAGTAAATATTCGCCATTTTCTCAAAAAGTGGGGAAAGAAATTTTCAGGAAAAGTCCCATAGGAAAAAAGTTAAGAGAGTAAAAGAGGTAGAGTCTCACCCAGGTCCTCCAGATTGCTTCTTTGTGCTAGGTAGTGCTTTTGGCTTTCGGCAGGGAGCGGCTTAATGATCAGCCATCTTTATGGCCAGTCTCTTCTTTGGGCCAAAGGAGTTGTCCCAGGTTCAAGCGGAGGTCTGCTGCCCTTCCGCGATCACAGGGAGAGCCTCCTCACAGTAGTCACCCCTCCAGGGTGATTTTTGACCCTTTTCAGGGTCCTCCGAAAGAGAAAGAACAGACGGCAGGAAGCGAACTGTTCTTGTGCATCCGGAAGTGCCATGCACGCAAACCAGAAGCCTCTATATCAGTGTTTCTTAACCTTGGCAATCTTTAAGGTACCTGGACTTCAACTCCCAGAATTCCCCAGCCAACATTGAGAAACATTGCTGTATACTATGTTTCTTTGCTAAAGAATCCTTTCTAAAAGTGGGTGGGGGTGGGCATTGTGTCTTAATAGTGCCTTCAAAAGATGCCTTAGCAAGTCAAATTATTTGTCCATTTAGCCTAATGTTGTTGACTCTGATCAGCTGAAACTCCCAGTTTGCAGGCAGGCATTTCTGCTAACCTAGATTCCGTTTTCATTTGGAGATCAGACAATGTGGGGTTTGAGACTAGGATCTTCTGCCAGGAGAGCAAGTGTTGTAGCACTGAATTACAGCTTCGTTGGATTCAAGGTGTCCATCCAAATAAACAAGGGTACTGGAGAAGAAAAAAATATGCTTCATTTAGCCAGATTATTCTGCATATTTACTTATATATTTGTTAGATTCACATCCCACTTTTCTCAAGCAATTTAAGGTGGCTTTTTCTTCCATTAAATCCAACATTTCCCAGAACAGAATTTATATCTTAGGGGCACTCTGTGTTTGTAATTTGATCAAATTCTAGTTTGATCTCTCTGCACCATAATTTACTAATTTGGTTTTCTTTGTAATTTCTCTGCTGTATTTATCAATAGCTGTAACTTATTCTTTATTCTTCCATCAGGATATTGTACTAAATTTGCACAACATACAATAAAAACATAAAATGTAATGTAATGCTGGTCAAGAGAATAGCAATGGGTTTTGGCAAGTCCCTCACCTTTCAATGATGTAAGTCATTACAATGCTACTTGTAATGTTATAGGCTTTACCTGTATTCTGGGCAATCATAGTACAATCTATCTATTTCTTCAAAACTGGTCCTCAATCTGCATTTTTCTTCTGTGCTTTGCAGTAGCACAACTAGAAGGTTCCTATCAACAGCTCATCAATAATCAGTGCTGTTAACTTAAAGTGCTCTAACTTTATATTATGAGATTCATAATGTTCACAGGCAGAAGCACCCAGAGCTGCATTACTGACCTTTCCAGGTGAGCCTTCCTCAGTCTCAAATGTTTCTCTTTTATCCAATTGGCTGGAAACCAGGGTTTCTCTAACAGTTATTCCCTCTCTGTCACTTCTAGGCCTTAAGGATTTGTTTTGACTCCCTCACCCACATAAAGACTTTAAAATTCCTGAGGTCCATTCTTAGAATGAAGCTAGAAATTTGAGGTAATGCCAATTAACAAGCCAGGGCTCTAATGCACAGATGGAATTCATAGCCCCTTCTTTGTGGAATACCTTCATAAGCAGATATTGGAATGTTGATATATCTGAACTTATGTGTCTTTAACTTCCACCTTGTGTGCATGTAAATAAGCTTAGCTCATAGCAAGTGAACACTTTTTTATTACACGTATACCATTTCAAATACTTTGGCCACCTAATGAGAAGGAAGGACTCACTGGAGAAGAGCCTAATGCTGGGAAACATTGAGGGTAATAGAAGAAGGGGACGACAGAGAATGAGGTGGCTGGATGGAGTCACTGAAGCAGTAGGCGTGAGCTTAAATGGACTCCAGAAGATGGTAGAGGACAGGAAGGCCTGGAGGAACGTTGTCCATAGGGTCGCGATGGGTCGGACACGACTTCGCAACTAACAACAACAACATACCATTTTCTCTCTATAACAGAAATCAAGGCAATAAAAAAATAACCAGAACTAACCCCCCCCCCAAAAAAAACCATGGGAAAATCCTGTTAAATTGAAACAAAAACTTACAAGATGAAGCACCTTGTTGGGCACCTGGACATCTCTGGGAAGGCCCAAACAAATGAGAAGAACATACTCCATTCATAGATACCTAGGCTTTACAGGTAGTATATTATCATAGTCATCATCAGGATTAGTAGCTACTTAGATCTGAACTTGTCCAATTCCTTTCCACACAATGTGAATTGAGACCTATGTAGCTTCAAAAATAGGATCCTTCAGATGATGTTGTGGAACCTTGAAATTATCCCTCAGTAGACAGCCAATTGACCTGTTTTCCTTCCTCCTTATCTGCAGAGGGGAAAAATAAGTTAGATTTGCCAAGAAAATGTTTCTCCTAGAGTACTTTGTGTTATCCTCATATTTTGCCCAAGTACACAGTCTGAGGCTGGAAGATAACATATACTCCTCACTAAGACCTGGGGTCTACTCCTCAGAACTCCTAAAGAGAGTACCACAAAAATACTATACAGGTACTGTGATGAAAGTAGTAGCAGCAGCAGTAGTGGTAGTTTTTATAAACATTTAGCATTTAGTAACTTTCAAAACTATTAGATATATGGTATTGTATTAATCCTACTTTATATTAATTATCTTTCATTAATATACTTTTTACCTATGGAAAAATAACTTTAAAACAAAGAGGCAAATAGCAAAGGCATGAAAACAGGAACCAATTTGACTGGTATTCTGTGGAAAATTATCATTTTAAATAGGTATGCCATATTTATTTATCAATAACTCGAGATTTTTCAACATTAGTTTTAGATAAAGCTGTACTTCCCTAGACAGAACTTTTGTTTAGTTTACAGGTTTTTTAACTCCCACTACTTAAAGAGTTGGAGTGTGACTAAGAGATTTGCATAAATTCATTTTATGTGTTGGTTGTGCCCATTTCTGGATTAAGAAACCCTGTTCTAATCACATATACCTTAGTTACCCTTCATTTGGACTATTGCAATGTGTTTTACATTGGATTCCTTTGAAGATCACTGAAAGGCTCAGGACATGAGAGTGGAAATAGCTATGGGTAGACTTTAATACTCACAGCTACATGAGTATGCTCTAGTGTGTAATTCAGAGTGTTAGTGATTGCCAATGAAGCCCTACATGGCAGATCCCAGGATATTCACAAGACAGTTTGTCTCTGATTATCTTTGCTCATTCTACAACTTCCAAGATGCTCCGAGTCCCATGTGAACAATGTCATATCATGGAATCAGGAGATATGCTCTTCTGATGCAGTGCCTGCCTATAGAACAGAATTTGCCCCAGCCCAAGACTTAGAATGACCCCAGCTCTGCCTCAGCCTTTGAAAGGTCCCAGAAAGCCTGGCTTTTCCTGAAGGCACAGGGCCAGGATGATGTATAAGCTAATTTTAATTATATATTTTGTTTTATACTGCATTGTTTTTAACCTTTATTAGCCATCCAATGTCATTTGGCAAGTGGACAGTCACACAGATTGACTGACTGACTGAATGAATAGACATATAGACAGAGATGTGATCTGCTGGGTGGAGTTTATGAGCCGAAAGCAATGTGAATACACGATCGGATTATAACAATAGCAATAGCACTTAGACTTATATACCGCTTCATAGTGTTTTATGGCCCTCTCTAAACAGTTTACAGAGTCAGCATATTGCCCCCAAAAATCTGGGTCCTCATTTTACTGACCTTGGAAGGATGGAAGGCTGAGTCAACCTTGAGCCGGTCAGAACTGAACTTGTGGCAGTCAGCAGAATTAGCCTGCAATAAAGCATTCTAACCACCACCAGAGCTCTTTATATTATATCATCTTCCCCAAGCTGGAGCTCTCCAAATGGGTTGGTCTTCTCATCTTTCATACCAGCTAAAAAAGGATGAAGTCTAAATTTTCTTATGAACAACCTGATCTGCAGGTTTTCAAAGTTTACATCTAGAAAAAAAAGCCTAGACCACACTCATCTTTATATTGTGCTTCAGGATAAAATGATGACTGAAGAGAAATTATTCGAAAGCTGGAAGATGCACACTGAGTTTCTGGCAACCCCAGCCCTTGTTCTTGCTGTAGCTCCTAATTGACTGAATGAAGCCTTTTCAATGAAGGTGTGAATGTCATTCCCTTTGTGGCTTGGCTCTGGCCTATAAACAGCACATTGCTAAGCAACACTTGGCAGCATCCATATTGGAGTTGCAGATCTCCCTTTTCAAACACTGTGTGGAAGTCTTACTGATATCCGTCTCTGGCACTGATCTGGTTGAAACCCATCACAAAAACAATGTTGATTGAACTGTCTGGTAATAAATGATTGACATAAAACACAAGTACTTCTTCTGTTAATGTTTTGGCATCCTATCACTGGACTATTTCCTAGGAAATGCCATCCAATTATGCCAGATGTACTGCTGAAAGATATGCCAACCTGTGTTTATTTTTTTTAAAAAAGAAACTAGTGTAGCTATTTATTAGTGCCTCTTAGCATGCATCCACATATCTACACATGGAAATGCACATGTATATATATATAGGGTAATGCAAAGATAATGTTTTATTTACTGGATTTCAAATATTGTGAGGCAATTCTACAGATGTAAGCATATATATCTTTACTAAAGTACAAAACAATAAAAATCCAATGACACTAAATGCAGCGGCTTATTTATTTATTTGTTTGTTTGTTTGTTTGTTTGTTTGTTTATTATGCAAATTTATATGGCTGTCCATCTTGCAATCAATTCCAGGTGGTGAACAAACATTAAAATACATACAAAGTAAACAATAAAAATAATAATAACAACAGGAAATAATTTCTCAGTGAAGCAAAGCAAACACAGCCCAATCTCCATTAATATCCTAGTCCTAAAACCTTGTTGTTGTTAGCTGCGAAGTCGTGTCCGACTCATCGCGACCCTATGGACAACATTCCTCCAGGCCTTCCTGTCTTCTACCATCTTCTGGAGTCCATTTAAGCTCACGCCTACTGCTTCAGTGACTCCATCCAGCCACCTCATTCTCTGTCGTCCCCTTCTTCTATTGCCCTCGATCTTTCCCAGCATTAGGCTCTTCTCCAGTGAGTCCTTCCTTCTCATTAGGTGGCCAAAGTATTTGAGTTTTAGCTTCAGGATCTGGCCTTCTAAAGAGCAGTCAGGATTGATCTCCTCTAGGACTGACCGGTTTGATCGCCTTGCAGTCCAAGGGACTCGCAGGAGTCTTCTCCAGCACCATAGTTCAAAGGCCTCAATTCTTTGGCGCTCAGCCTTTCTTATGGTCCAACTTTCACTGCCATACATTGCAACTGGGAAGACCATAGCCTTGACTATACGCACTTTTGTTGACAGGGTGATGTCTCTGCTTTTTAGTGTGCTGTCTAAATTTGCCATGGCTTTCCTTCCCAGGAGCAAGCGTCTTTTAATTTCTTGGCTACAGTCCCCATCTGCAGTGATCTTGGAGCCCAGGAAAACAAAATCTGTCACTACCTCCATTTCTTCCCCATCTATTTGCCAGGAATTGAGAGGGCCAGATGCCATGATCTTGGTTTTCTTAATGTTAAGTTTCAACCCACGGTTTGCACTCTCCTTCTTCACCCGCAACAAGAGGCTCTTTAGTTCTTCTTCACTTTCTGCCATTAGAGTGGTATCATCTGCGTATCTTAGGTTGTTGATATTTCTTCCAGCAATCTTAATTCCAACTTTTGATTCATCTAGCCCTGCCTTTCTCATGATGTGCTCTGCATATAAGTTAAATAGGCAGGGCGACAGTATACAGCCTTGCCGGACTTCTTTCCCAATTTTGAACCAATCAGTGGTTCCGTGTCCAGTTCTCACTGTTGCTTCTTGACCCGCATATAGGTTTCTCAAGAGACAAATAAGATGGTCTGGTACTCCCATCTCTTTAAGAACTTGCCACAGTTTGTTATGATCCACACAATCAAAGGCTTTAGCATAGTCAATGAAGCAGAAGTAGATGTTTTTCTGGAACTCCCTAGCTTTCTCCATGATCCAGCGTATGTTGGCAATTTGATCTCTAGTTCCTCTGCCTCTTCGAAATCCTGCCTGTACTTCTGGTAGTTCTCGATCCACATACTGCTGAAGTCTAGCTTGTAGGATTTTAAGCATGACTTTACTAGCATGAGAAATGAGTGCAATGGTGCGATAGTTTGAACATTCTTTGGCACTGCCTTTCTTTGGAATTGGAATGTAAACTGATCTTTTCCAATCCTGTGGCCACTGTTGAGTTTTCCAAATTTGCTGGCAAATTGAGTGTAGCACTTTTACTGCACTGTCTTTTAAGATGTTGAATAGCTCAGCTGGAATACTGTCACCTCCACTAGCTTTGTTGTTGCTCAGCTTTTCTAAGGCCCACTTCACTTCACATTCTAGGATGTCTGGCTCGAGGTCAGTGACCACCTCATTGTGATTATCTGGGACGTTAAGCTCATTCTTGTATAGTTCTTCTGTGTAATTTTGCCACCTCTTCTTAATCTCTTCTGCCTCTGTTAGGTCCCTGCCATTTTGGTCCTTTATCATGCCCATTTTTGCATGGAATGTTCCCTTCATCTCTCCAATTTTCTTGAAAAGATCTCTGGTCCTCCCTATTCTATTGTTTTCTTCTATTTCTTTGCACTGTTCATTTAAGAAGGCATTCTTATCTCTTCTAGCTATTCTCTGGAATTCTGCATTCAATTGGGCATATCTATGTTTTTCTCCCTTGCCTTTCGCTTCCCTCCTTCCTCAGCTATTTGCAAAGCTTCCTCAGACAGCCATTTTGCTTTCTTGCATTTCTTTTTCTTTGGGATGGTTTTGGTTGCTACCTGTTGTACAATGTCGCGAACCTCTGTCCATAGTTCTTCAGGCACTCTGTCTATCAGATCTAATTCCTTAAATCTATTTGTCACCTCTACTGTATATTCAACAGGGATATGATTTAATTCATACCTGAGTGGCCTAGTGCTTTTCCCTACTTTCTTCAGTTTAAGCCTAAACTTTGCAAGGAGAAGCTCATGGTCTGAGACACAGTCAGCTCCTGGTCTTGTTTTTACCGACTGTATAGAGATTCTCCATCTTTGGCTGCAGAGCATATAGTCAATCTGATTTCTGTGTTGACCGTCTGGTGATGTCCATGTGTAGAGCCGTCTCTTGGGTTGTTGGAAAAGAGTGTTTGCTATGACCATCATATTCTCTTGACAAAATTCTATCAGCCTGTGCCCTGCTTCATTTTGTACTCCAAGGCCAAACTTGCCTGTTATTCCAGTTATCTTTTGGCTTCCTACTTTAGCATTCCAATCCCCCATGATGATAAGGACATCATTTTTTGGTGTTACTTCTATAAGGTGCTGTAGGGCTTCATAGAACCGGTCAATTTCATCCTCTTCAGCACTGGTGGTTGGGGCATAGACTTGGACTACTGTGATATTGAATGGTTTCCCTTGGATTCAAACTGAGATCATTCTGTCATTTTGAGGATTGTATCCCAGTATTGATTTTCCTACTCTTTTATTGACTATGAAGGCTACTCCATTTCTTCTGAGGAATTCTTGCCCGCAGTAGTATACCTGATGGTCATCTGAATTAAATTCACCCATTCCTGTCCATTTTAGTTCGCTGATACCTAAGATGTCGATGTTTAGTCTTGTCATCTCTTGTTTGACCACGTCCAGCTTTCCTTGATTCATGGATCTTACATTCCAGGTTCCTATGGAGAAAAAATCTTTACAGCATCGGACTTTCCTTTCACCACCAGACACATCCACAGCTGAGCGTCCTTTCGGCTTTGGCCCAGCCGCTTCATTCTTTCTGGCGCTACTAGTACTAGCCCTCTGCTCTTCCCCAGTAGCATATTGGACGCCTTCCAACCTGAGGGGCTCATCTTCCAGCGTCATATTGTTTTGCCTTTTGGTACTGTCCATAGGGTTTTCATGGCAAAGATACTGGAGTGGTTTGCCATTTCCTTCTCCAGTGGATCACGTTTTGTCAGAACTCTCAGCTATGACCTGTCCGTCTTGGGTGGCCCTGCACGGCATAGCTCATAGCTTCATTGAATTACGCAAGCCCCTTCACCACGACAAGGCAGTAATCCATGAAGGGGCCTAAAACCTTAGTGAAGACCAAAATGTTAAACTCTTTCAAAAGGCCAACTGCATCAGAGCCATTCAAATATTAGGGGAAAAGCTGATACACAGGACAGGAACCATTGCAGAAAAGATATACTGTTTAGATCATGTAGGATGGTACTATTTCACACAAGGGATCTGGAGCAGGCCTACTCTGCCAAATGTAGTAGGGTGGGCAGAAAACACTGGAGACAGGCAGTGTCTCAAGTATCCTAGCTCAGTGACATGTAGGGTTACAGAGATCTCATGAAGATCACAAAGCCTTGGTGTTACATGGATATATCACAAGGTATACCTGCTGGTGCTACTACAGTCTAGATCAGTGGCAGGTTCCAAATGCAGCCTCATGTACCACATACTGTAATAATTCAATTGCTTAAGACATGAGAGGAATAGGGAAAGAGATAAGACTCATTTTCCCATTCCTGTCATCCATGTGACTCTGTTTTTAGATGTTGTTCTAAATAGATGGTACAGTTGTTGGTTGCCTACCCTAGGTTTGTTTCTCTTTTGAAAAGTGTAGTTAGTAGGGTACTGTTGCTGAGATGGCATGAGGCACTAGGCTAAGAAAGGAATAGAACAACATAGGGAAAAGATTAATCCCTCCTCATATATTAGGTCTTGATTTATGCCAGAGATTCCCAATGAATTAAAAAGAGGAATGACTATATGGAAAGCATAATATCTAATCTGAGACAGAGATATGAGAGATAAATGTGACAGAGGAAAAACTCATCCTGCAACACTAGTTTCCAGAACCCATTCCGACCCTAAATAAGAAAAGACAGAGCATGAAAAAGGACATAAGAAAATACTCCTAAATTTGAACCAGTGGTGTATCCGAGTATATCACCAAAGTTCAGAACACTTTCATATAAGAAAGAATATTGATAAAGGTTTCTTGACATCTTTGTATCTGTGTATCCCATAAACTGGTCTGTTTCATACTTTGCAATGACAAGAAGTGAGAGCATCAAAAAATGTGTTCACAAGCCAATGGGTACCACATTAGGATTCCAGAAACTTTAAATAAGCAAATCAAATTTATTTCAAGTTAGCAACATTTATAGCTATTTTGAAAGATGTATGAAGCTAAGCAGGACTACATCTCAGTTGGATATAGCATAATGCCTGATAGACTGAGCTTTTCAAATGGTTTCTTTCAAAAAGTCAAGTCTCTGTCCAGTCTCCCCCCTCCCTCTGATATTATTTCTGAGAGCAAAATTGATGTAGTAGTTAAAAAGAGAAAAGATTCATTGCCTTATATTTCATTGGAGCTGCAATTTTTAAAAAAAACACCTTCCACTCAATCTCATTATCACAAATGAATAATGTTCCATAATCAGTCATCTTTATCTACTGTTTATGACATCTGGGTCCAATAAGGCACAAGAACACCTGAAATTGGAGCTTCATCTGCAAATGCTGTGTTGAATGTATTTGATGCTTACCTTATATAAAAAACAAAACCAAACCAAACAAAAGATTCCTCTGCATTGTTCTGTATTCAACATTGCCCTGTATTCTTTTATATTTCCCTTTCACCCCTCAATTGATCCCACAAAAGTTGTTTAGGATTCTTTGTTATTCCTAGTTGGGGAAAAAAAGTTAAGGAGCTAAGGATCCATAACAAGAAGATATGGAAGAAAAAACTGAACTGGAATCTCTAATTCAACTCCCAGAATTTTTGTCTGTGTCTAATATTTCATCAAAATTCTCTTTTATGACAATGGAGATAACTTTCTTCTGCATTTTGAGGAATGATTACCCTTTCCCCCAAATTAGTGGATTTATTGCTATTTATTTTACTTAACATAATGAAACTACTAAAGTATTCATTTCTTTTTTATATATTTTAACTAGCTTTCAACTAGCATGCCTTTCTTTCCAGAAACAAAGAACATGGTAACAGGAATTATAATTACTCATTAGGAATTGACCAAGAGGTTTCTTCTATCTTTGTTTAATTCTGACATCACATACAATATTTACACATATTAACACAATATAAATCCCTAATAAAGCTATAACTTGAATGCATTACATCAATTCTAATTTTCCATAAAATCAAAATGTAGACTCTTTGTATAAAAGAACCCAAATTTTGGGGTTGCTAGAAATCTATGTATAAGGTTATAGTGCAAGAATGGTTTCCAAATAGAATTTACGACATATTCCTTTTTTAGATATAAATTTATTCTAGACATTGAAGTATACTCCCGCAATTTACCATAGCTAAGCTTTCTTCCAATGAAAGAATCAAACATTCTTTCCAGTGGAAAATATATGATATCCTTGCAACTATTAACATATACAAAGCTCGTTCAGTATACAACAATTGACTTACAATTCATTTAGTGACCATTCAAGGTTACAACAGCACTGAAAAAATTACTTATGACTGTTTTTCACACAACTATTGCATCATCCCCATGGTCACAGGATTAAAATTCACACACTTGGCAACTGACTCATACTTATGATGGCTGCAATGTTCCAGGTCATGTGATCACTTTTTGGAACCTTCTGACAACTAAACTCAATGGGGAAACCAGATTCACTTAACAACTGTGTTACTAACTTAACAACTTAACAAATTTTCTCTAGGTCTTGTATAATATTGTGAGCAAAATTAATATTATTCCATTAAAATTCCTATGATTGCATCTCTGTTACCTTATTCAAGTTCTGCATCCATTTGATTGTATAGTCTTTCACCTGTTCAGATTATAAATTAAGCTCAACAAGTGTTTCCATTGAACAAATTTCTGAGTGAGTTTACCTTCATTAAAATGACAAAGGTCCATATATTCAATACATTACTTATTATTGTAAGATTTCTTATAATTTTTTTTGGCTTCTGTAAAACTATAAAGTGGTATATTCTAGTCTGAAATCAAATAACTGGTATGTTGATACAATTTGAAATTCAAAGCTACTAGCCCACTTCACACTCTTGAATTCTTAAATATAATATTTGCACTTTTATTGGAACATTTTCAGGCCTCCTGATTCATGATCAGGATTATTATTATTGTTGTTGTTGTTGTTGTTGTTGTTGTTGTTGTTGTTGTTGTTGTTGTTAAAGCTATCAATCTTATCTGACTGATTCATAATCAACCTTAAAATCTCATTGGCATTTCTTCTTGAATGTCTTATCATCTCAGTTCCATATGGATAAATCAGAATCTGCTGCATTTGGGCCAGATTGTCTTCCTATCCTTTATTTTATTCCTCCATTATTTGTCTCTAGGATTTCCGAATTGGCACAATTTCTTTTGCCTGTAGTTTTAGCTGACTCTGTTACAATTTATTGCTCTTATGACACAGCCTGCTAATTTTTATTCAATGAGTATTTGTATGATCTGGGGGTTTCTAACAGACTGAAGCTTGATTTGTTCATACCTGGGTTGTCTCATGCTTTAATTACTGCAACAGACTCTTGGCAGGTATTCCTGAGCCCTTTCTTCATCCCGTGATTTTAGTCCAAAACTCTGCTATTCAGATTTTTCTATACTATTTTATCACCTCACAGAGCTCTTTGCTGGCTCCTTGTTCAAGCCACAGCCCAGTTAAAACTCCTAGTTTTAAATCCTATTTCAAGCTCTCAACTTACAACACTCTCATTATCTGTCCATTCTAATTTCTCCCTACAATCATCTTTGTTCCTTATACACTGTGGGCAGGGCTTTCCATTCTCTATTCCAGTTCTGTTCTACAGACTGCAAGCCCTCAAGAACTCAGGCCTGTGACTCTAGAGCAATGTTTTGCAAACTTGCTGGCTGGAAAATACTGGGAACTGAACTCCACGCACCTTAAAGCTGTCAACTTTGAAAAACTCTGCCCTAGAATCAGCTCCCATTTCCCTCCTGCCTTTTGGAGAGTTGATGGATTTTAATGGGCCTTAAAGATGACTAGTGGGTTTCTACAGAGTCTGTTTTCTTGCACTTGGAGTAGTTTAAAAGAATACATAAAGCAAAAAATAATAATAATAATGCCAAAGAAAACCCAACCTGGCATCTGTAATTGCTGGCAACAGCTCTTACATTCAAAGACTCTGTGAAATAATTCTGTTTTGACAGCCTTCCTAAAGGCAAACAGTAAGGGCACCATCTGAATTTCAAAGGAGGGGAGCAGCAATAGTAAGAGACTCCTACCCTTGCCTACTAATCTTATGTATGAAGATTACCTTGAGTATATCAATCCTGGATGAACAGAAGGCTCTTCTATTCGAAAGAGACAGCTCTGAGGATAAATGAGAGCAAAGCCATAAGAAGCTTTAGAAGTCAAAACTAGCACCTTGAACTATTTAAAACCAAAGCATGACCCCCTGTCTTGGGTACATCTTCCCATCTACCAAATTGTTTCCTTTATGGTGCAGAACAGAGAAGCAGTCATCTGGTGTCCTGTTTTCCATTTCTATTCTTTTGCTATTTTGTGCATATAAGGTTTAGGGCTAGAGTAATCAAAGGCTGTTCCCAGGCTAGTTATTCACAGTATTGTTTCTAGTGGTTCTAGAAGATTCTATGCCTTTCATATAGATATTACAAATGCTTGTTTATTGTTCATGTCTCTTTCTTTCTCTCTGTCTCTCTTTGCTTTTGCTAGCTTTTATCCCATTTTTGATGTTTAATAATGTGAGAGGGAGATGGCAACACTGATTCAGCACCATTTACTTGCTCTGCAACACTGATTCAGCACCACAGGACTTCAATCCCAGACTTGAAAGCACTAAACATCCCAAATCATCTGACAGGATGAACAAATTCAGCCGATTTTGTTGTTGTTTTAATTTTAAATTCTTTTCATCCCATTATGAAGAAATGTGTGAATTTTAGTAAGCTTTTATTTAAAAAGTTAATATAGGTGTTTTTTTTCCCATTCTTAGGCAGGACTCTATAAGGTGGAAATTGGAGATCAGCTACTTTAATATCTCCAGAAGGTAGAAACAATTAGAAAGCATCAAATATCACAGGAGAGATATTAATGATATGTTTCACAACTGCAGCAATGAATATTCTTGCTTAAAAGAAAGAATAGAAAGGACAGAGGGACCATAAAGTCCAGGATTTGTGGTTTAAAATGATTTGAATATTTAACATCTACCTTCAGGCAAGTCATGTGGGAATGACAACTTAGGTCAACAATGTGGCAGATGATGGATAATTTTCAGGCAATTGTGATATATAGGAAAAAACAACATGGACTTTCCAGTCTTCCCCAATTTCTTTTGTTTCCTTCAAGGGTCATAAATGGTATGTTTACTGGTTACACTTATTTGGGGACTTCAAGGACTTTGCAATAAACCCAAATCCAATTCCTTCAAGCTTTGGTACCTGAAATTACATTAAGCCCTTCAGATTCTTATTTAAGCTGTAGGGAGAAAAGTCTTCATCATGGTTCCATCCAAGCCGGGGATAAACAACATGGTGACAGCTTTAGGAAGAAGGTTACAGTTTATTGCAGAGGAAAGCCAGACAGAAATATGGATCCAGCAGAAAAAGGGCTGAACACATGTAGGGAGTGGGTTTTATACCCCTGGACTCTTTTGTTTGGAGTTTTTTCCTGTTTCAAGCTTTGTATTTCCTGTGTCACATATTCTGACCTGAGTCTGGGTGTGCCTTTCTGGTATTCTTGATGGTTGTGGGTCAATTCTGTTATGTCCAAATGTCATATCCTGCTTTCCTTGTGTTGGGGTATGTAGATTTTAGGCCTTTGTCTTCCTAAGCTTCTAGCTCCAACCTTCTAGATGGTTTACATTTGCATGTCTATAGAACTGGTTTTCTGCTTGGGGGATGGAGACCTGGGCTATTAAGAAAACTGGGCATGCTTTTTCTGGTTCTTCAATATCTTTTTAGGAAATATATTTTTCTGCCCTTTTAATATTTCCTTCTCTGGGGAGCTGACTTCCCTCAAAGCATATTTATATAAATGTAAGATTTAGTACCAATGTCATAATAAGCTAAGCAAAGTACTGCATCTTGTATCAGATAGCAAATTATTTGTGGTGATGGTAGACTGGGAGAGGAGGAGAAGACCTCTTTTATGCACATGCAAAGTATGTGCATAACATTCTGACAGCCCAGAAAACTTTAGGATTTTCTTGAAGGCATAACTTTAATTCATTCCTTTTTCTGGCATCAACTTTTTCATCCCATTATGTCAAGAAATGTATTATCCCTCCATTTGTCTGTCAGAAGTATTCCCACTGGTCTCATAGACTACAGGCTCCTGTACTTGAAACTTTCCGAGAACATCTTGCTATCAAGAGTTGCAGTTTTCAGTGAATGTCTCTGGTGACTTTTGACAATGTTTTACAGCGAACCAGAGCAGGAAGCTTCGGAGTTAAAGAAGTCTTCTGTCCCAGCCATGAATATGTAATAGGCCTTTTTCACTGTTCAGCATTCCAAAAAATGTAAGGTTCATTAAGTCTTTCAGAGATGAGAGCTTGGATGTCGCTTCTGAATGAACCTGTCTTCAGGATGGCATTAGCAAATGACATGTTGAGGTAGGAAATATTAATATCCCACATTAAGGAATAAATTTGTTTAAATGCCCCTCGTGGACACTGAAGATGCAGAGGAGGGAATCATCCTCTAACTTTATATGTAAATGTCTTTTGCTTATATGCATAAGAATGCTCTTTCACTATTCAATTCCTTCATATTAGCAAGCGGGAGTGTAACTAATATATAAAATAAAGTCATTCTCTTTAATGAGAATGCTAAATATTTTAAAGAAATGCACAGCTGTGAAATATTGTCAAGGGCATTTTTATACTTAAGTTTAAGAACACTTATGACTTAACCGCTGAATTATTTAACATGCTCAGCCTTGAAGTTCTATTTATGTAGAGGTTTTAATGTTCATATGCTTTTTGTTGGCTTTTCCCATGCTAAGGATTTAGGACCTTTGATTTTCGGTTTATAAAATTTACATTTTTAATCTCTTATTTCTGTGTATTTCCCTCATATGGTTTCTACAGGCAAAAACAGAATGGAAAGAGAAGAGTGTAGAATGAAGATTTAGAAGGGAAGGGAAAGAGTATGGAGAAAATGCCCGGTGTTTTGGAACTGGAAATTGAAGGGTCATTTTAATAAACACCAGGATTTTAAGAAATAAAGTGCATCCAGAAAGAAGTCTTCTCATATGAATTTCCTCCATATGAATTTACATTATAAATTAATGAGGTAATTGGTAGAGAAATAAACAGACAGATTAGACTCATTCTGCTTTTGTTCATTCTCATGCAACTCTTTAAGTACTTGTTGAGGTCTTAAGCCTCCAGGCCAGTGTCTCTGAAGCTTGGCAACTTTAATATGTGCGAACTTCAATGCCCAGAATTTCAGCACAGCTGAAAGAATTGTGGAAATTGAAGTCCACACAAAGCAGTCAAGGTTGAGAAATGCTGCTCAGGGTTAATAGGTACCAGCCACTGATTAATATGTAATTTATTGTTCCTAAAAGCACCAATTTAATCTCAATCAGAGTAGAGCTGGAAGGGACCTTGAAGGTCTTCTAGTCCAACCCTCTGCTCAGGCAGGAAACCCTATATCGTTTCAGACAAATGATTGTCCAGTCTCTTAAAAAGATAAAATAAGATAAGATAACATTTATTGTATTTTTTTCTGTGGGCACAATGGCACACATCAAAAATGAAATTTAATTGCCCGCTCTCAAAGTAGAACACATACATGACACACACCTAACCATACTATATACACATATGTATAGACCCACACCCCTACATATACATAACAAATAAATATTAAATACTGTCCATCTTGAATATATAATGGAAGGAGGAACCTTCAGTGATGGAGAACCCACAACTTCTGAAGGCAAGCCTTTCCACTGGTTAATTGTCCTCACTATCAGGAAGTTTCTCCTTAGTTCCATGTTGCTTCTCTCCTTCCATCCATTGTTTCTTGTCCTGCCTTCAGGTGCTTTGGTAAATAAGTTGACCCCACTCCTCTTTGTGGCAGCCCTCTAAATACTGCAATACTGCCGTCATGTCACCTCTAGTCATTCTTTTCTCTAGACTACCCAAACCCAAATCCTGCAACTGTTCATATGTTTTAGTCTCCAGGCCTTTAAACATCTTAGCTGCTCTCCTTTGCACTTTTTACAAAGTCTCAACATCTTTTTTGAAAGATGTTTTGTAAGATGCCTTTTGCTAAGGCGTTATAAAGTGATACTAATACTTCGTGTGATTATGATTCTATGCCTCTGTTTATATAACCAAAGATTGTATTAGCTTTTTTGGCTGCTGCCGAACACTGCTGGCTCATATTTAAGTGATCATCCACTAGGACTCCAAGGTCCCTTTCACAGTTACTCATTTTGAGCCAGATTTCACCTAATCTATACTTGTACCTTTGGTTTTTCCTCTCATCACAAAGGTTTTCCCAAACTGTATCTACTGTACTTGAGAGAGAGAGATTAGGTTGGATGTGGACCTCCAAAGTCCTGCTGCGGGCACTTCAAATTGTTATGGCTCAGAGAAATCATTCCCATTCTGAAGCTGTTGTGAAGAAAAGCTGTCCATGCTACTAATGGACAGTAGCACATGCTTCATTCTGTAGTAACATTTTTCAGTTGTTAGATTTAATAGTAAGCAGAAGCAAGGCCCATAAGAGGTTGCAGTGATGCTATGTTGTTTTTCTTGCTGTTTCTCCAGAGAAGTAGTGGTTATGCTCAGCATTTTATTTATTTATTTATTATTTATTAATTTAATTTGTATACCGCCCTTCTCCCGAAGGACTCAGGGCGGTGAACAGGGCAATACATAATAAAAAACAAGATACAAAAATTAAAAAATTAATTAAACAGCAATGCCCGTAATAAATTAGTACAGATTAAAAAGTTAAGACCGATTTATAAAACCAACCCCATCCCATCAGGCCAGGCCAGCTTGTTCAAAAAGGTAGGTTTTAAGATCACGCCGGAAGGAGCGGAGATCAGGCGCCATCCGGAGCTCGACCGGAAGATGGTTCCATAAATCCGGTGCGCCCACAGAGAACGCCCTTGACTTAATTCATAAATGTCAACTATCCACTGGCTGACCCTGAGTCTTCCCTCTAAAATAAAGAAGAAAACAAAATGATCATTTTTGGGAAGCAGGATATGCGATGACGCTTACTTTAATAAATTGATATTTAATACATGGTACGTATATGGTCATATAGTATTTTATATAACAAATCCAGCAATGTTCTGAATATCATACTATATCCTTTCTTGTCGTTACTGAAATTTGAGAGATGCGGGGGTCTTTCTCTGGTGCTTGTTAAGATGTTTCTCATTTTCAGGAATATTTACATTCACTTTTCACAGAAGTTCATGGATGTTCTCTTACTTATATACATGCTTAGGTTTATCCACATATCAAACTCAGCCAGGTAGTGATGACAAAATATCAGAGATATTTATTTATTTATTTATTTATTTATTTATTTATTTATTTATTTATTATTTATTTATTTTATTAGATTTATATACCGCCCCTTTCCAAGGACTCGGGGCGGTGTACAGGGCAATTAAAACGCTAACAACACACAAGGTATAAAAATTAAAATAAGATTAAATCAATAGCCCTAAGTAATAAATACATTCTAAAATTTAAAATTTTTAAAATTTAAACTCTAAAATCCAATCCCTCAGTCCAGGCCGGCCTGTTCAAACAACCAAGTCTTCAGGTTGTGGTGAAACGAGCGAAGGTCAGGAGCCATCCGGAGCTCAACTGGAAGCTGATTCCAGAGGGCAGGTATGCCCACAGAGAATGCTCTCCCCCTGGGAGCCGCCAGTCGACATTCCCTGACCGACGGCACCCTGAGGAGGCCCTCTCTGTGGGAGCACACAGGGTGATGGGAAGTTAACGCCGGCAAGAGGTGCTCCCGTAAATAACCTGGACCCATGCCATTTAGGGCTTTATAGGTCATCACCAGCACCTTGAATCTCACTCGGAAGACAACTGGAAGCCAATGCAGCTCGCAGAGCAGAGGTGTTACATGGGAGTATCGGGAGACCCCCATCACAACTCGCGCGGCTGCATTCTGCACCAGCTGGAGCCTCTGAGTGGTATTCAAGGGCAGCCCCATGTGGAGAGCATTGCAGTAGTCTATCCGAGAGGTCACGAGCGCATGAGTGACTGTGCGTAGGGCGTCCCGGTCCAAATAGGGCTGCAACTGGTGCACCAGGTGAACCTGGGCAAAAGCCCCCCTAGTCACAGCTCCTATATGATCTTCAAAATTGAGCTGTGAATCAAGGAGGACACCCAAGTTGCGAGCCCTATCTATGGGGGGTAACACCTCACCCCCTATAGATAAAGATGGAATAGAATGGACAACCCGAGATGCCAATATGCACAGCCACTCGGTCTTGTCGGGATTTAGACGAAGCCTGTTCCTCCCCATCCAGACCCTCACCACCTCCAGGCAACGGGCCATCATGGAGAGGGCATCACTGAGTTGATCTGGGGTGGAAATAAAAAGCTGGGTATCATCAGCGTACTGATGATACCCCACCCCAAAACCACGAATGATCTCGCCCTATTTCAGATAGGTTTACTTTTTTTTTCTTCCTTAAAACCAGGTATATAAAAAAAATCTGGAAGTTTGTCGGGACTCTCATCAGTTCTCCAAAAATAAATAAGAGAAACTTGTAGGAGGGGATGTCTGTTTGAAGCCAGCTGATGTTTTTATAATCCTAAACCAATAGCTGTTTCAAGTTCAAAAGGAAGAAGACTTACAGGAATGGTCTCTATTCAGTAGAGGTTGGTACTGCAGTGACTGTTCCACGACTGACTGTAAAATAATCTTTTTACTAACATCCAATAAAGATTTTTTTGTAATCGTTAGAGGTAAAGGAGATAGAACATATAATTACCAAGAGGCTGGCTTCTGAAGCAGTCCCAAGAGGAAGCTGCAGGATGGAGGGTATCCATGGATTACCCAGCACAACTCTTTTTTTTAATTTCTCCCCCTCCTCCCCTTCCCCTCCCTCCCCCTCCCCCCCGACTTCCCAGAGCTGAATACAGGGTATAAACTTTAACCAACTTAAGCTAAAATATGCTAACCAGCTAAAAAAGACACTTTAAATTCTTTCGCACTTTAACTCCTCTTATCATAACTAAATAACTGTACACCGCCCTGAGTCCTTCGGGAGAAGGGCGGTATAAAAATTTAATAAATAATAATAAAATAATAATAATAATAATAACTAAATAATAATAACTAATGAATAATACATCATATAATACTTATACTTATTCATATACTAAATGAAACTTTCTAGTCCCATATTTATTCTGAATATAATCGATCCATCTTCTCCATTCCAAAATATATCTCTGTTGCGAGTGTTCTTTCAAATATGATGAAATCTTTGCCATTTCCGCCAGGTTTGAAACTTTTAAAGTCCACTCTTCTATAGTAGGCAGTTCCTCCTTCTTCCAATATTGCGCTACCAAGAGTCTTGCTGCCATAATTAAATTTAACATCAATTTAGTATCTATAACAGTACAATCTGTAATAATACCCAACAGAAATAACTGTGGAGAAAACCTTATCTTTTTCTTAAATATCTTCTGCATATTCCACCAAATTTTAATCCAAAAAGCTTTAACTTTTTTACAAGTTCACCATATATGATAATAGGTTGCATCATCACAACCACACCTCCAACATTTAGGCTGATAATTTGGATACATACATGCTAATTTTTTAGGATCTAAATGCCATCTATAAAACATTTTATAAAAATTCTCTCTTAAATTTTCTGCCTGTGTAAATTTTACATTTCTGACCCATATCTTTTCCCAAATATCCATCGTTATGGGCTCCTGAAAGTTCTGGGCCCATTTTATCATGCAATCTTTAACAAGTTCCGTTTCTGAATCTATTTCTATCTGTGCATTATATATCCTCCTTATATGGGCTGAACTTTGATCTCTTATTTGTTTAACCAAATTTTCATCAGTTGTCGAAATACCAACTTTCTGATCTTCCTTCCATCTAGCTTGTAACTGCCCATACTGAAACCAAGTCCGCACTATTCTTTCTTCTTTTAAAATATTAAATGGCTTTAATCGCCATACATTCCTTTCCATTATAAGAATTTCTTTATATGTAGTCACATCATGTTTAAATCCCACACTTATATTTTCTATTGCATGTTTAGTTATTGCCCAAATTGGTATTTTATAATTTAGCTTATATCGATATTTTTTCCAAACTTGCAACAGGGCATACCTTAATATATGTGTCTTAAAGATATTATCCACCTTCTTATCGTACAAAAAATATGCATGCCAGCCAAATAATAAATCAGATCCCTCAATATTCAATACCAGGTGGTTCCGCCCCAGGCGCCTAATGGACCCGGAACAGTTCCAGATGGCGCTTGGGTCTATACCCATCACCCTCACCCACAGCCCAGTCGATGCCCTGGTGGATGCCTGGGAAAGGGCGGCCGCCGGGGCACTTGACTGTGTTGTACCCTTGCGACCTCTGACCCGGCGCAGATCCCGTTGGGCTCCGTGGTTCTCTGCGGAGCTTCGGGAGATGAAGCGTCGGAGACGGGGTCTAGAGAGCGGTTGGAGGTCCAGCCGATCCGAATCTGACCAATTGCAGTTAAGAACCTTTATAAGGTCTTCTCTTGTGGTGATAAGGACGGCGAAGTCTGACTACTTCGCTGCCCTCATCGCGTCCGCAGATAATTGCCCGGCCGCCCTGTTTAGGGTGACTCGCTCCCTCCTTAATCAGGAGGTGAGGGAGGATCCCTTACGGGGATGAGCCGAGGAGTTTAGTCATCATCTGGCGGACAAAATCGCTCAGATCCGGACCGGTCTGGACTCTGACTGGGCAGAGTCTGACGTGGAGGAATCGGACGGTCTTGAGCATGTTATCTGGACTGAGTTCGATCCTGTTTCCCCTGATGATGTGGACAGGATCATGGGGAGGCTGAGCACCACCACCTGTTTGTTGGATCCGTGCCCCTCCTGGCTAGTTTATGCGGTCCGGGAGGAGACACGAGGCTGGTTCCAGGCAGTAATAACTGCTTCTTTGAAAGAGGGTGTCTTCCCTGCCACCTTGAAGGAGGCGGTGGTGAGACCCCTCCTCAAAAAGCCTGCCCTGGACCCGGCTGTTTTAAATAACTATCGTCCAGTCTCCAACCTTCGCTTTTTGGCGAAGGTTGTTGAGAGTGTGGTGGCGCATCAGCTTCCTCTGTTCCTGGAGGAAACTGATTATCTGGACCCGTACCAATTGGGTTTCAGGCCCAGATACAGCACGGAGACGGCATTGGTCGCACTGGTGAATGATCTCTGGCGGGCTCGGGACAGGGGTTGTTCCTCTGTCCTGGTCCTATTAGATCTCTCAGCGGCTTTTGATACCATTGACCATGGTATCCTACTGCAGCGTCTCAGGGGGTTGGGAGTGGGAGGCACCGTTTTACAGTGGTTCTCCTCCTATCTCCTGGGCCGTTCGCCGTCGGTGTTGACGGGAGGGCAGAGATCCGCCCCGAGGCCTCTCGTTTGTGCAGTTCCTCAGGGGTCGGTTCTCTCGTCCCTCCTGTTCAGCATCTATATGAAGCCGCTGGGTGAGATCATTCGTGGTTTTGGGGTGGGGTATCATCAGTACGCTGATGATACCCAACTTTTTCTTTCCACCCCGAACCAACCCAGCGATGCCCTCGCCGTGATGTCCCGTTGCCTGGAGGCGGTCCAGGTCTGGATGGGGAGAAACAGGCTTCATCTCAATCCCGCCAAGACTGAGTGGCTGAGCATATCAGCATCTCGGGCTAACCAGACTATTCCACCTCTAACGATGGGGGGTGAGGTGTTATCCCCTGTTGATAGGGCTCACAACTTGGGCATCCTCCTGGATTCACGACTCAATTTTGAAGACCATATAGGAGTTTAGTTTTAGTTTAGTTTTATTGAATTTTTATACCGCCCTTCTCCCGAAGGACTCAAGGCGGTGAACAGGGCATATAAATAGAAATACAAAAGTTAAAAAAGAATTAAATTATTGCCCAAATTAAAACAATCAAAGTATAAAAACATTAAAACCCTAACATTCCCCCATCAGGCCAGGCCAGCTTGTTCGAATAGATGGGTCTTTAACCCGCGCCGGAAGGAGCGAAGATCCGGTGCCATCCAGAGCTCAACCGGCAGTTGGTTCCATAAAGCTGGGGCGCCCACAGAGAAGGCCCTCCCCCTGGGGGCCACCAGCCAGCATTCTCTGACCGGAGGCACCCTGAGGAGGCCCTCTCTGTGGGAACGTACAGGGCGGAGGGGAGTCGACGCCGGCAGCAGGTGGTCCCCGAGGTATTCTGGACCCAAGCCATGTAAGGACTTAAAAACCATCACCAAGACCTTGAACCTCACCCGGAAGACAACTGGTAACCAATGCAGCTCGCGGAGCAAAGGTGTAACATGGGAGTACCGGGAAACTCCCAAGACAACTCTCGCGGCCGCATTCTGTACCAGTTGGAGCCTCCGAGTGGTCTTCAAGGGAAGACCCATGTAAAGAGCATTGCAATCGTCAAGACGAGAGGTCACGAGCGCATGAGTGACCGTACACAGGGCATCCTGGTCCAGATAGGGCCGCAACTGACACACCAGGCGAACCTGAGCGAAAGCCCCCCTAGTCACGGCTACTATGTGGTCTTCTAGGGTAAGCCGTGAATCTAGGAGGACTCCCAAGTTGAGAGCCCTATCCACGGGGGGTAAAAACTCACCCCCCATAGAAAGAGATGGAACATTTTGAGTGTCCCGGGATGCCGGGATGTACAGCCACTCAGTCTTGTCAGGGTTGAGCTGAAGTCTGTTCCTCCCCATCCAGACCCGAACCGCCTCCAGGCAACGGGACATCACAGCGAGGGCATCACTGGGGTGGTTTGGGGTCGAAATGAAAAGTTGGGTATCATCGGCATATTGATGATACCCAACTCCAAAACCACGAATGATCTCACCCAGTGGTTTCATGTAGATGTTGAACAGGAGAGGCGAGAGGACCGACCCCTGAGGAACTCCACAAACGAGAGACCTAGGGGTCGACCTCTGCCCCCCTGCCAACACCGACTGCGAGCGTCCCAGGAGATAGGAGGAGAACCACCGAAGAACCGTGCCTCCCACTCCCAATCCCCTGAGACACTGCAGCAGGATACCATGGTCGATGGTATCGAAAGCCGCCGAGAGGTTTAATAGGACTAGGACAGAGGAGCCGTGACCAGGGGGGCTTTTGCCCAGGTTCACCTGGTGCGCCAGTTGCGACCCTATCTGGACCGAGATGCCCTACGCACAGTCACTCACGTGCTCGTGACCTCCCGTTTAGACTACTGCAACGCTCTCTACATGGGGCTGCCCTTGAGGACCACTCGGAGGCTTCAGCTGGTGCAGAATGCGGCCACGCGAGTTGTGATGGGGGTCTCCCGATACTCCCATGTAACACCTCTACTCCGCGAGCTGCATTGGCTCCCGGTTGCCCTCTGGGTGAGATTCAAGGTGCTGGTGATGACCTATAAAGCCCTAAATGGCTTGGGTCCGGGATATCTGAGGGAACACCTGCTGCCGGCATCAAGCTCCCTTCGTCCAGTGCGCTCCCACAGGGAAGGTCTTCTCAGGGTGCCACCGGTAAGAGATTGCCGGCGGATGACACCCAGGAATAGGGTCTTCTCAGTGGGTGCACCTGCCCTTTGGAACCAGCTGCCAGTGGAGCTTAGGACTGCCCCCGACCTCCGTTCATTCCGCCGGGACCTGAAGACCTGGCTCTTCGAGCTCTCTGGCCCAGGCTGAGAATTTTAATTTTAATTTTAATTTTAACTGGGGTTTTATTTGTTCAGGGACGGATATAATTTTTTAAATTGTTTTTAACTTTTGTATTTTTGTTTTTAATCACCCTGTAAACCGCCCTGAGTCCTTCGGGAAAGGGCGGTATATAAATGTAATAAAATAAATAAAATAAATAAATAAATAATCTCCCTTGTGTTAGATTAAACCAATCACTAATTGATGATAAAGCCGCAGCCTCATAATATAGTTTAAAATTGGGCATTTTAAGACCACCTCTTTCACGTACATCTTGCATTATCTTAAATTTTACTCTTGGTCTTTTCCCTGCCCAAACAAATTTATTAATACCTTTCTGCCATTCTTTCAAATTTGAATCTTTTTTGAGTATAGGTATCATTTGAAACAAAAATCAAAATTTTGGTAAAACATTCATTTTCACTGCTGCAATTCTTCCCAATAAAGACAATTGTAATTTTTTCCAGCTATCTAACTCTTTTTGTATTTTTAACCATAACAATTCATAATTATTTTTATATAATTTCGCAGTTGAAACTGAAAGATATACCCCCAAATCCCAGCACAACTCTTGTTGTCACTCTTTCTAGTTTATTATGCCAAATTTGCAGTCATGGCAAGCTACATTTGATAGCAAGTTTATTTGCTTCACATTTTATTACAGACTTACTTAATTTGGTCTTCCTGAGCCAACATTCAAAGCAAAATTCTAATAATGTTCTTAAATTGTAATGCAATTTGTGAACAAAGGCTAATTAAAAAGAGAAACTGGACTAAATTAAATTTTACAAATTTGTCTCTTTCTATTCATGACATCAAGTGTAGATAACCTGAAATATTTTATATTAAGCAATGATGTAACTTTCAGAAGCCATGGAATATATTTTTTTTCAAAATGTCCTGTACATACTATGATGTACAGTAGTTGTATATTGAGAGTATCATAACAGTAACAAAAAATAAATGGCTTGAGTTCAAGTAATTTATAGTAAATGTCTCTTAGAATCTCAAATGCCAGAAATGCAATTAATCAAATGCACATTTTTTAGAGTCCTCAGTTGCTCCATATTTCCCTATGACTAGAAAGTTTGGGGAGGGGAATACAGAATTCTATTTTTATGTATAGAAATCATGCAATAAGATGTTATACATCAATATATATATGCATAAAGGTCCATATCTAATATATGAAAGAATATATATTTGCTATATGTTCACAATTACAGAATCAGGTTTTTTAAATTGCAGACTTTACTCTTTTTAGATGCAGCATTTTAATTTTATATTTAGCAAAGATGTCTGAAACCTTGACTACAACAGTATTTTTATCTGAATTTCAGTGTAGCTAATATTTGTGATGAATAAACTGTATATTTGCTAACTTTAATGGGGCCAAACTGGTATAATTCCCATTTCCTTCTCTTGATCCAAGTTAGACATGTTGGCCTGTTATATTAGATTCTTCCTTCTCCAGAGAATTAGGGTTAAGTGCAGTTTATTCAGAGTTTCTTCTAGGTATTTGCCAAGCTGGAGATTCTACTGTAGCGGTCACTGAAAGGTTAAGTAAGGGGGTAATTCAGTGGAATAGTTTTATGCTCCAGAGAGAAGGGATTCCCAAGAAGTAATCATGGGGGACTACTCTGGTAAAGACTTTCTCACTAGCAATCTTGACGGAAACAGTAGGTACATAAAAATCAGCCATGTCGAATAAAAGCAAGAACTTTCCCCTAGAGACTTGCCAAACTCTAATCTTGCAACCAGATCTCAGAGGATCAAACCCTTGTTGACTATATATTGCTCAGCTGGGATTAGCCCACAGTAAGGTACCTATGAAGAAACTTTGTCTTCCTGTCAACAAGGGCATTGCTGTTGCAGGAATTCACAGACTATTACAATGTAATGAATGGTAGGATTCATTTCAGGGAGGATTCTCCAAAATCAAAGTATCTTGAATGTAGGGAGTTTTTAAAGATCAGCAGGCTAGATTGTTCTAAGAATAATATTCCCACTTACGCTTCCTTTTAAGTATTTTCCAGATCATCACCTGATACCTATTTGAATTTGTCACAATGTTACCAATATAGTGTGTTTGGGAGCAAATTGTAGATATATTAGGTAAAGGTAAAGGTTCCCCCGCACATGCGTGCTAGTCGTTTCCAACTCTAGGGGCCGGTGCTCATCTCCGTTTCAAAGCTGAAGAGCCAGCGCTTGTCCGAGGACGTCTCCGTGGTCATGTGGCCGGCATGACTAGATGCCAAAGGCACACGGAACGCTGTTACCTTCCCACCGTAGTGGTCCCTATTTTTCTACTTGCATTTTTACGTGCTTTCGAACTGCTAGGTTGGCAGAAGCTGGGACCAGTAACAGGCACTCACTCTGTTACGTGGCACTCGGGATTCGACCCGCCAAACTGCCAACCTTCTGATCGACAAGCTCAGCATCCTAACCCACTGAGCCACCGCGTCCCTGTTGATATATTATTGGAAGTTAAAACACAGATCTCAGATTTGGCTGCCCAAGGATGACCAGTGCAGTGCAGCAGCTTGCTGTTACTGTACCAACTTTCACTCACAGTGGGGAAGGTGCTTCAAAAAGCAGTTCACTAAGGACTCCTTCAGAAATGAAATTTGCTCTATATGAAGATATGGTTCAGCATATCTCTAGTCTAAACCTGACTGCAATCATTGTCTTATGCAGAAGAAATCAGCCAAAGCATTTCGGAGGCAATATAAACTTCTAACATACTCAGAGAGAATAAATGGGTGTAGAACTTGTATGCGTTCAGTTAAATGCCTGTGTATAGTTGTAAATTAAGGCTGAGAAAAGATGTGTCTACTTTACAGAGTTGCAATTAAATGCTATGTTTCCATGTTTGGCATCATATCTGAAATCCTATTGTGTAACTATAATGCATACCTAGCTCTCATTCTAGATGGATAGACTGCTTATCTCTTACAGCAAAAAAAAAATATTTATTTACCGTTCCTCTCAAATCACCAATCAACAATAGCTGTATGCAAAGTTATCCCTCAAGATACTTCTGTATATGAAAGAAGGTATCATTGTCTTGCCTTTTTTGCCTCAGGCAGCCAAAGGCCTCTAAAGGCTCTTCAAGTGTCACTAGCCCTCTGTTGCAGTTATATGGTGTGAATTGGAAAGAACTGGTCACTACAGGGGCAAGGGGGGAATCTTCAGGGCTTAGGGAAGGCTCTAATTATCCTAATGTCCAAAGCAGTCTGCTTAGGGACTCTAGTCTTACACATTGCATCTTGCACATTGTTTATGATTAGCAGGCAGAAAACAATCACAAGGCACTTTTCCCACATAGTTGCTTGTTATCTCTTTCTCTTCTTTTACTTCTTGTTTATGTCTCTTTCAAAGGAGGAATTCTCTTGGTTGATTGGTTGCTTTTATTCCTCACTACCATCAGAAAAAAAAAAGAATCTGAGATAGGAAGTAGCCTTTTTATGTCCAGAAACAGCGTAGGCAATCTGTCAGTCTTCCCTAAACTATGTGCTAGACAAAGGGTTAGCATATCAAGTGCCACAATAATGTCGACACAGAAATATTACAAAGTAAAGGCTTATAAAATAATAAAAATTCTACTTAGTTCAGATACCTCCCAGTGCCTTTGGCAAAACACCTTGAGCATTCCACATAAGGCGGGCATTGTCTTCATAAGATGGCACCTCATAAAATGGTATTAAATATCACCGACAGGGCTTCATATTTCATCCAGCAGGGTTTAAACTAGACATGTTCTATATCACACATTATTAGAATGACATCTGCTTTGCAAGTTCTGTACCCAGGAGCATACCTTGATAACTCATTTCCGCACTCCTTCTCGGAGGGCTTCTGTGCCTTCATAATACCTAATATGTTTAACTCATTTTGAACAGAAGTCTAAAGGCTGTCCTGGCCCTCTGGCCACAACTGTAGCTGTCAGGCAAAGGAGTCAGCTATCAAACATTACTCATTTATCATTAGTGAGGATGCAGCTGTACAAAGGAATCCAGCCTCTACCCTGAAGAGCTGTCAGCTCATCCTGTATATGATTCTTCTCTTCTCTCAATGGGGCATTTTACAATGTGGAGGCATCCCCATTCTCCCTCCAAAATGATTGGTGGTAGGAAGGGTATGTATGGGCAATGCCCTCACTTTTAAATCATTTTGCCATTTGACAATTTTTTTAAATTTGTGTCTTCTTTTCATTGGCCTGTGTGTTCTGGCTCACCGATCCCATTTTAAGATCAACAGCATTTTACCCTTTTCCTGTTGCCTAAGGGGCATTTCAAAATGTGTACCATCTGCTATTTTATGTCTCATGGCCAGGGTTCAATAATCTCCTTCCCTAAAACACACACACACACACACACACAGAGAGAGAGAGAGAGAGAGAGAGAGAGACAGAGAGAGAGAGAGAGAGAGAGACAGAGAGAGAGAGAGAGAGACAGAGAGAGAGATGGTGTAGTTCTGAGCACATACAATACTAAGAGAAGGGAATAATTTTTTCTATGCACAATCCCTCAAATCTTCTGCAGTTCTCCTGTTTTTTTCAGGCAGGTCACTGAGACCAAAAATACAATTAATATCTCCCCTGCCATCATCTTAAGAAAGCTCCTCAAAATTATTTAAAATTTCCTCCAATCATTTATATTTTTTATAACGAAGTGGTTGAGGTTGCAATTACTGTACATTCACCATAAAAATATAGAAAGATTTTAAAAAAACATTGTAACCATTTAAAACTGCTATTGAGGAGTCATTTCCCCCAAAGGGGATCCTCAGTTCAAAGCCTCTACATTCAGGAGATTTTGAGTTCATGACTTCAGATGTGGTAAATACATTATATGCAAAGGTAAAGGTAAAGGTTCCCCCGCACAGGCGTGCTAGTCGTTTCCAACTCTAGGGGCCGGTGCTCATCTCCGTTTCAAAGCCGAAGAGCCAGCGCTTGTCCGAGGACGTCTCCGTGGTCATGTGGCCGGCATGACTAGACGCCAAAGGCGCACAGAACGCTGTTACCTTCCCACCATATTGGTCCCTATTTTTCTACTTGCATTTTTACATGCTTTCGAACTGCTAGGTTGGCAGAAGCTGGGACGAGTAACAGGCGCTCACTCTGTTATGCGGCACTCAGGATTCGACCCACCAAACTGCCGACCATCTGACCGACAAGCTCAGCATCCTAACCGACTAAGCCACCGCGTCCCTTTTTATATGCATATGATCCTATAATTGCTTGGAATAATGGTAATTTATGTTTTAGTGTTCTCCAGTCTCAGACAATCTCCCCCTCCAGGTGTAAATTCAAATCTACAAATTCAAATCCTACACACCATAGGCAACCTTGATGTGATAGGGGGGGCTTTTCCCTCCCTAGAATAAGAACTGGGTGGGAGCGTTAGGCCTGAGGGTGAATATGGGGTATGTGTGGGAGGTATATGGGTGAGTTTGGTTATTTACTTCTCACATGAGAGTCAGAAAGTGGAAAGATGTGACTAAAGGCTGGCTAGGTGGTGCAATTGAATATGATTGTGGTTAAGGGCTGAGGGCTCACATCTATCCCTAGGCTTGATAGCATGATGGCTATGTTATATGAATGAATATAGGGATCCCAACCCAGGGGAGCCCCTCCATTTACAAACTTATTAGCCACTAGCTGGCAAGTATTACCAAAATCTGGCTGGGCCTGGAAAGGGGGATTGAAATATGCCTGGTGAGATTTCAGTCTACAGGGCTGGGAATCATCATTCAGGAATTTCTGTTGGGCTTCAGGGGAATTGTTCTACAAGTTGCCAGTTGTGAGATCCTGTTTAAGAAGATAGGTTTGCAGGATCAATTGCCACTGCATAACCTCCCTGCTCAGTAACAATCTCCCTGCTTGGTTCTGTGACTAGCTATGGCATTCCCTTGCTTATGGTCTTGAGGAATGAATTAATTTAATTTAATTTAATAACATTTATATACCGCCCTTCTCCCTGAGGACTCAGGGCGGTTCACAGGGCAGAATAAAATAGCGAATACAAACATTAAAATAAGATTAAACAAATTGCCCTAGTTAAAAACAATATAAATACAACACTAAAAACCCCCAGAAAAGTTAAAAAACGAAAAATAAAATAACCCCAACACTCCCCCTCAGGAATGGAATGGAATGGAATGGAATGGAATAGAATAGAATAGAATAGAATAGAATAGAATAGAATAGAATAGAATAGAATAGAATAGAATAGAATAGAATAGAATAGAATAGAATAGAATAGAATAGAATAGAATAGAATAGAATAGAATAGAATAGAATAGAATAGAATAGAATAGAACCTTGGAGGTCTTCTAGTCCAGCCCCCTGCTCAAGCAGGAGAACCTATACCATTTCAGACAAGTGACTTTCTAGTCTCTTCAATTTGACATCCCTGGGGCTCAGCTCAGAAGCTCAGCTCAGATAGACTATGGGGATGCCATAGTCTATCCTAGGTCATTTAACTCAAAACAGTGGCCACACACCAGATATATTTTTATCTTGCCAAATCAATGGCAGTTTGATTTGAGAGGGAAGGCTTCTCTGAACCCTTTATCATAGTCAGATCAATCTGGTGACCTTGAGATTCTCTTATGCTATCGCCTTCCACAGGAAGGCAAGACACGTCTAATTGGTCTGCCCCCAGGAACTGGTAGACCCAGTATGGTTTCAAAGGGAACTGGGTTTTTTTTTACCTGGGGTGCTATTGCATAGTCCTGCTAAGGTTTTGGCCACTGCTTGGAATAGAGAGGTGGCAAAGGTGTTGGACAGAGTTGTGCCCTTGCACTCTCTCTTGATCCATTGCTCTCAGAACTTCCTGTTGTTTATGGAAGGCCTAATGGGGTTGGAAGGGTTAAGAGATGTCTAGAGCACGGCTGGAGGAAATTGATAATGAGTTAGAGCCACTATTAAGCAATATCTCATGGTGGTAATTGTTGTGAACCACCAATATTTTTCCGCTCTTATTGCATTTGCAGAGTGTTGCCCAGTGTTCCAGTTTAAGGTTTCCCAATCCCCTCTGGATAAAGACGACTCTGAAATTCACCTTCAGGGCTGTGTTGAGAAATTTTCAGTGCGTCATAGAGATAAAATCACTCAGATCTATTCTTAATTGGAGCATGGGGCAGGTCCTTTGGAGATCCCTATGGAACAAACTTAGAGTTACCTGTGAACAGTTTGATTCTTTTGCACCTGAGCAAGTGGACAAGGTCCTCCAGAACATAAATGCAGCCACCTGTGACTAAGATCTATATCTCTTCTAGTTGATCAAGGACACCAGGGAGTGGACATGTGGCTGGATCCTAGAGATAGTTAATTCATCCTTGAAAAAAGGGTGTTTCCCAGTACCATGTAAAGAGGGTCTGATGCACCGTCACCTCAAGAAGTAGTCACTGAACTTTACCATTCTGGATGATTTTAATTCAGGCTTCCATCTCCCCTTAAGGTGGTTATGCTGCAGCTCCAGAGGATCTTGGATGAGATGAATTATCTGGATGGATTTCCAGTCAGGTTTCAAACCTGAATATGTGATATGTGACAGAAACAGTATTGGTTATGCTTTTGGATGACCTCTGGGGGGAGCTGAATGGGGTGATGCATGCTTTCTGGCTTCTCTTAACCTTTCAATGGATTTCAGTATCATCAATCATAGTATCCTTTTGGGTCAGCTTCAGTTGCTAAGATTGGGCAGGGGGAGGCAGTTTCATTACAGATGTTAAAATACAGTACATATATTTTATTTTTATATTTTTAAAAAATGATTGACTGATCAGCTATATTAAATGCTTGGATAGTCAGCTGCATGAAATAATAATAGTTTTTCAAATGTTAATTTAAACATTTTTAAATATAACTTAGGAAGTAAGGAAACTACAATCTAGAACATGGGTATCAAACTCGTGATGTCACATGACGTGTTGCGATGTATTGCGACTTTTTTCCCATTGACAGCAATGGGGTGGACGCGGTTTTGGTGTGATGAATCTGGCCCACGGGCCAGCAGTTTGACACTCCTGATCTAGACGTTTTACCATTTTTACTGTATTTATTTATATCTCACCTTTATTATTTAATAAGCATTAATAAGCATTTTTGTAATCATAGCTATTTTGCTATTTTCAAATATATAAATGAGTACATAGAATGCAACAATCAGCAGAGAAGTGGTAAATTAAGATTCAGAAGTTAGCTAAATATTAAATAAAACATTAAATCATGTTAAAGATATATTTTTATCCATATGTACTGGATTACAAATATTTGTGCAAATGGATGGATGGACAGATAGATATGTAATAATTCTGTGACCAATACCCCTGCAGTATTTAAGGTCAGTTTCAAATATGTTATGTAACTATGTAGACCAAAAAGAAGCAAACATAAAATGGTTAATTTGAGAGCACTCATGTATACATCCAAGAGGCAGTGAAACAAATTTCAAAACAATGTAACAACCAGCTTTGATGTCTCTGTTTGACCACTTTCTCCATTCTGGTTTCCTCTTAACCACAGACTTTCCCCCTCCTTGCTTCACCCTGAGGCCTTTTCTGGGCCCATCTGTTTCCTTGGGCAGATGTTTCCCTTCATCACCAAATCTTCCTCAGCTTCGTTGAGCCACATAGCTTCCACTTTTCTTCAGCCACTCATGTCATGGCTTCAGACCACCATGAGAATATCTTCTTTTTGACGTACATGTCCATTGCCTGTCAGTGGTCAAAACATATGTTCACAAATTCTTTCTATTTTTTTTAAAAAAATTGTTCCTTCCTCTCTGTTAATGTTGTATTCCCATTCTGTGCTTGTAAACAGAGATCTAATCTTCAGATTCACTTACATTGTTATGAAGTTGCAAAGTATAATTTAACCCACTATCCTGCCCACAATGATCAACCTGATTAATTGTCCGAAGTAAAAATATTCCATCTTAGAATTTCCTTCTGCAGCTGGTATTCAGCAACTTACATTGTCTCTAGGTCTGATAGCGATATAAAGCAACCTTGTTTAATGACAGTCACCCTGCACAACAAAACTACCCAAGAGCCTCCTGATATAAAAGTTGTGGAATATCTATATGCTTGGACAAAAAGAAAAATCTAGTTAAAGCCGATGTACTTTTTGTTTTTGTTTGTGTCCACCCATACATCCTTTCTGTCTCATACATAAATCACACTGCTCTCTTTTGGGGTGATCAATGTTCTGGTCACACTTTAGGGCATAAAGCCAGCTGGGTAACCTTAGGCCAGTGATTCTTTCAAGCCTAGGAAAAAGACAATGACAAAACACTTTTTGAAAAACTTCGTCAAAAAAAAATGTAGGGATTTACCCAAACAATCTCTGAGAACTGCACACAACTGGATGGAATGTTAAGCAAGCAAGTAAAATAAACTGAGATATATCTGGATATCCTATATTTGATCTACACCAGACATGTCAAACACAAGGCCCGGGGGCCGGATGCGGCCTGCGAAGTGGTTTCATGTGGCCCGTGAAGCCATCCTGGAAACAGTGAGGGAATGGCCCCCACTGCCTTGGCCCTGGCCCAGAGACCCTCCTTCTGCCCGATACCCTCAGATCTGTCCCACTCCTGCCCAGGCCCCCATAGGCACCCTTGATGCGAACTATGTAGAGCTGGCCATGCCCACCCAATAGGCCATACGCACTCTAGCCATGCCCACCCAGTAGGCCACGCCCACCCTGGCCATATCCACCCGGCCCCTTGAGGGCAACCACAATGCTGATGTGGCCCTAAATGAAATTGAGTTTGACACCCCTGATCTACACCAACACCATTCCCTATACATTTCCATCTTTTTCTAACCTTACAGACTATCCTTGCTTCCATCATATATTGTCTCTTGTTCCTTAAACTTCTTATTCTTATCATCTTGGGGATTCCAGTAATATGTCATTGAGAATAGTTGTCACCAACATTTTTCTTTCAGTGAAATTTGAAGCAAAGATAGATTTTCTCCTTTAGATAATGCTCTTCCCATTTCAGAGTTAATCAACAGATATACGGTATCCATTTTTCTATATATGTTTTGTAGTGTTTTCCAGATTATCACAGGGTATCACCTAAAGCAAAGATTAAAGCAAACATGGATGTTTGGATTTAAATTAAAGCTATTTGAATTAAAGCTATTTGAAATAGTATAGGATCTCCTGCTTGTGGGGGGAGGGGTTGGACTAGAAGATCTCCAAGGTCCCTTCCAATTTTGTTATTCTGTTATTGATGGAAACCTAAGATGAACAACAGTCCTGGGGTGTATATAGGGAGATCGCATTTCATATTTTGAAATAAGTTATTGGTCAAGAGAGTACCTTATATTTTCACCACAAATCTCTTCCACCATTTTTTTTTCTGCATAGAAGTTGTCATTTGTCTTGTGATGGTCTCATTAGCACCAAATCCAGAGATACTGGCAAATCATCTTCTCATAATTCATCAGCAGAGTTCTGTGATACAACTGCTGTTGAATAGTAATGAAGGGGAAAGACCACTCATAAGACATGAGCTAAGCTTTAATTCATACTGTTTGGGGCTCTTGAGATGATTGATAGATTGATACATCTGCATAGCCAAATTTATGGTAACAGAGTAGAAAGGTTCCATGAGAAAATTTTCCAGGAATGCTTCCTGTGCTAAAGATGTACAGGTATTTGCTCCCTTTAATCTCCCCCAACAAACAGAGACACTGAGATACAGTCCCAATGTAATAAAAAGGGGTGGGTCAGCTCATCAATTACATGCTGTTTGAGCCACTCTATAGAACTAAAATGAAAACTTTTCATACTCCAAAAACTGTTTCCCCCATTTTTAATCCAGTTTAAGGTAAGAAACAATAAGAAGGGAGGGCAAGATGGGAACTGAAATTGCCTGCTCACGATACCAGGATCATAGACCAAAAATATATGTAGTTACTTCTTCACAATTTTCCATACCAAGGTGAGATATATTCCTATTTTTATTCTTTATAAAAGAATAGTCTAAATCTGAATTCATACATATCAGCTAACGTAAGATTTCTGCAAATCTATCTTCTTTTACCCTCTTTTTGGATAATGCATAAACGGCCACCTTGCCTCCCTGTGCCCATTGTCCAACTCTTTTCATTTTCTTAACAATCCCTGAAGATGTTTGGTAGTAAAGAAATATTCATTGTTTTGTGTCAAAGGAGTACCAGGAAGACAAGGAATACACCTGCATGCTTGGCGATAATGATGCCTCTTCTTTTTCTTAAAGGTGCACCACCATAATTAAATATAGATGAGTTGAAACACTTGATTGACTTAGCATCTATAAACTGGGGCTGGAAGTGTAACCCCCTGAGGACCACACTCCCTGATAGGCCTAGGGCTACATCTTTCAAGGAAGGACAATTATAATTAATTGAGCAATATGACAGAAGATACAAGTCCAGGGATAGCAGCCACAACCTTGCACAGTAACAGTAAGAAGACCACTCAAAGAGTTAATCTGGATTAGCTGGAACAAGACGGAAAATTGCCGTAGTACTAGTACCATCTTATTATGCCAGAGAATTCTAAGGAAGAAAAAAACTTTAGGTTTCCTGTAATCTTCTTCCTTCTTGCTATCTTTATGAAAGGCTGAGATAAAGATACATGCTATCTTTTGTCATTCAGTTTTTGATGCACATTTTTTAATTAGTGAAGGTTTTCCCAGGGAGAACAAAAGATAGAGCTGTAGCATACCACATTTACCAATGACACTATAGGTACCATTCACAAGAATATCACACTACTTTCACTGTGGTTATGTTTAGTCCTTAGTTCAGGACTAAGTTGTAGAATTTCAGCTGAAGTGAATTTTTGAGTAAAATAGAAGGTCAGGTGTTCAGGTATATTCCCAATAAATTTATAAGATGATTAAAAGACCCTTGATTAAAAAAAAACATTTCTCAGGAAAAGATATCATCATTCACATAAGAGCCATGGTGGTGCAATAGTTAGAATGCAGTATTGCAGGCTACTTCTGCTGACTGCCGACTGCCAGCAGTTTGATTCTCATTGGCTCAAGGTTGACTCAGCCTTGCATCCTTCCGAAGTTGGTAAAATGAGGACCCAGATTGTTGGGGGCAATATGCTAACCCTGTAAACTGCTTACAGAGGGGGCTGTAAAGTACTGTGAAGCGATATATAAGTCTAACTGCTATTGCTATTGCCCATAGTGCCCATTGCCTAGCACTATGCTGAATTTTAGTTGGGGGAAAAGGGAAAGTGAGGAAAGAGGATACAATAGTATATACTTATTTTTGTACTGAGTGGACCAAATGGATAGGGAAATCTTTTTATTAGAACCTGGGATCGTTCAAAAAACGAAATGGAAGTCCCAAGTACCATCAGTAGTACAGGATTCATTTTCTCATTACAACTTAAGAGAAGTTATAATCTTTTGGTGAAGTTATTTATTTATATTTCATATTTCTTAACCACCCATCTCCCTCAGAGAGGGGCTGTGGACAGTGTACAATATAATCAGTAAAACTAAACATTAAAACCAGAATAATTTAAGATTAAAAATTTTCAAATGATGTCATTAGAAAAGGCTAAACAGAAAACAGGAAATATGTCATTCTATCATAAACCAAAGATCAGGCCAATCAAATACTCAAAAAAATGAATGCAACAAGATGAGAAATCATGATGGAAGAAAACTCTAATCCCCAAATTTCATAATGTGAAAGCTGCAATTCTGTGCACATTTGTCTATGAGAAAGGCCCATAATTTAGTGGGACTTACTTCTAAATGCATAGAGTTGGACTGCACATTTGAGATCAGATTCAGAATTTTTGGGTGGAAAAACAACCCTTTTTATTCACTGAAGCCTAATTTTAAAATATGACTATAGGATGATCTGCCTATCCCATCAGACCTATCAGAAGAGCATATTCTTAATCTGTTCTGTCAAACAAGGTCAACTAGTGGGATCCAAGTCTTCTTTATGGCAGTGCCTGCTTTATGGAAAGCCTTTCCCTTGAGACCCAGACATCCCCAAACTTATTTGCCTTCCAGATCCTATAAGCTGTTCTCTCTAGTGTTAAGGCCAGGATAAGTGTCTTTTGGAGTTCTGACTTGGCTCATGAGGTCCCTCAATTACTATCCTATGATTCTTTTAACTGTATTTTTAATCTTATTTCATATTTGGTTTATAATGTGATTTATTATATGTATTCCCAAAAGTGCTTTTTCACCAGGCAATTGGACTTTCTTGTTTTTCTTTGAAGACATTTCACTTTTCATCCAAGAAGCTTCTTCAGTTCTGACCTGGATGGTGGGGAATACTCCTTGCAGACAGCTGGTCATTTGCATTCTTTTAGAGAGTCATTGAAGCCACCTGGAGGTTTATTTGGGTCATCAGGGTCACCTGAATAGTGCAAATGGGTATGGAGCCTTCTTGGAACTGCTGAAAGGACTGTGTAGTAGACTGGAAATAGATGGTGTCATATCCTGGTGTGGCTTCCCTAGGGTAAAGACAGCAGTATTGTGGCTTGTCGATGGCATTGTCCTTCTGTAGCTGTTGCAAGAAATCAATGATCTTTTTCTTGGTGGGATCTATCTTCAGAGTCTCATACATGGCAGTGTCCTTCAAAAGACTGTTCACCTTGGCCTTGTAGTGATCTG
This sequence comes from Vipera berus, assembly GCF_964194415.1. Classification (NCBI taxonomy): domain Eukaryota; kingdom Metazoa; phylum Chordata; class Lepidosauria; order Squamata; family Viperidae; genus Vipera; species Vipera berus. The sequence goes on from NC_138202.1 coordinate 330,235,160, forward strand.
TGTTCAGGATGACTGTGCATTTTTATTTATCAGCTTGAGGGATAGTGGGAAGCCATGCCATGCATATATGGACTCCCCAAAATCCACAAAGAGGGAACACCACTCAGGCCAATTGTCAGCAGCATCAACTCTGTTACCCACAAAATTGCAAAATATCTAACCACCTTATAAGCTCCTCTAGTTGGCAACACCAGCCATCACAATACACAGGACTTCATCAGCAAGGTTTGGAAACTAAAACTGAACCCAGATGAGACCATGGTTTCCTATGATGTGACTTCCCTCTTCATCTGCATTCCAACAATTGAAGCTGTCATGGTAGTGGAGAAATGACTGTTACAAGACAGCATCTTATATGACAGAACTAACCACATATGTACCATGCTGGACCTCTGCTTGACCACTACCTATTTTAAATACAATAGAGGTTTCAACAGATAGAAACAGGGCTGCACCATGGGTTCACCTGTGTTCCCCATTGTGGCCAATATCTACATTGAAGAGGTAGAAACCAAAGCCCTAAGCTCCTTCACAGGAATTCCACCCACTCACTGGTATAGGTATGTGAACGATACTTGGGTCAAGATCAAAACACAGGAATTGGAAACATTCAACAAACACATTAACTCTGTGGAAGGATGCATCAAATTCACCCAGGAAGATGTCAAGGAAAATAGTCTGGCCTTCCTGGACTGTGCAGTAAACATTAAAGAAGAAGCCTTAATATTGAAGTTTACAGAAAACCCACACAGAGAGATCAATATTTACATTTTGATTCTCACTACCCACTGGAGCACAAAATGGGAGTTACCAGAACCTTACACCATTGAGCTGAAGCTCTGCCTACCAGCAAAGATAGGAAAGAAAAAGAACTAAAACACATCAAGGAAGCCCTCAGAAAAGACCTAGCAGGAGCTCCTCCATAACAGACAAAGAAGAAAACAATAAACAAAGCAATGTTGTCATTCCAAAAGTTGCAGGAATATTAGAAAAACTCAGGAGGATCTTCAGCCAACACAACATACGTGCACACTTCAAACCCATGAATACACGAAGGCAGAAACTTGTCCACCTCAAGGATAAAACACCCAGACACAAACTGAGCTATGTGATATATACAGTACAATGCAGTAAGCCATGTGTAGATCTGTACATTGGGGAAACAAAACACTTCATAAATGCATGGCACAACATAGAAGAACAAACCCTTCAGGACAAGATTCAGCAGTCCATCTACATTTAAAAGACAAAGGCCACTCTTTCAAAGACAGTAAAGTCCACATTTTGGACAGAGCAGACTGGTGGTTTGAAAGAGGGGTCAAAGAGGCCATCTATGTCAAAACTGAACAGCCCTCTCTCAACAGTGGGGGAGGGATATGACATCATCTATCTCTAGTCTACAACACAGTCCTTTCAGCAGTTCCAAGATTGCTCCACACTCCTTTGCACTACTTAGGTAACCCTGACAACATAGATAAACCTCCAGGTGGCCTCAATGACTCTCTAAAAGAATGCAAATGACCAGCTGCCTGAAGCATAAATCTTTCCATTCTCCACCATTCAGTCAGAGCTGAAGAAGCTTCTTGCGTGAAAAGTGAAACATCTTCAAAGAAAGATGTTCTAATAATAAAAATTATTAATAAAAAAATATTCTGAAAAATTATTCTGCATCAACAATGTTCATCTTATAATTGCAGCCAATAGAAACTAAGGAATGCATCCCTACCCTACAACAGTCTTTAATTTCTGCTCTCTCTTCCTTTAGAAAAAGGAATTTCCTCTCTACCAAAAGGAAGGAATTATTTTACAGTCTTGAGCTGTCATTGCTATTGTGCAGTTTTCAGTTCAGTTTAATTTCTATATGGATGCACATATGAGGTGCATAAATCAAATAAATAAATGAAATCACAGGCAATTAATACTTAAAAATTCCCTTCTATTGCATTCCCCAAAAGTGGCAAACTAGTTTTGTTAATTAGTCAACTACTTCTGTTTTTCCCAATGCAATAAATGTGTCCAAGTCTCTTAAGTGAGTTGTTTGGTTGTAGAATTAGTTTATTTTATTGGCAGAGAAGACATGAGAAAACCCTAGCAATAAATATGAGGAGTCAAATGTTCAATAACCAAAGAGACCAAGGACTTAACATTTCCAGTTTATCTTAGTGACAGGGAAGCTTTTATTGCAGACTTACAAGTTCAGAAGGTGTAAGAATATTTCCCTCCCCCATTTTACAGATAACTTCATATACAGTAGTGCTTTACTTTTTTTTTCTTCTTCAACTGATTTCAACAACATAACAGGTTAATTAAAAAAAAACCAAACTGAAAATGCTAGAAAAAACTCTCAATGGATCTCATATTGTGTTTTGATAATACAATATGACTCTCTTCCAAAGCACCTAGAGTTTCTTGGACTAGCCAATTTTGCTTACCCTTCCTCAGGTATAAATGGGAATAACTGTGTGTTCTATTAGCTTCTCCAATTGGCAGGCAGTATGACTTTTATGGATAGGTTAGACCTTCTGTAAACGCTTGGAATTTGATCTTCTGTCCCTGTCTGGTGAACAAGAGCATCCTGCTGGTTCACTCCAGCTTCTAACCTCTGACATTAGAGCCCTGAGCTGGAGAAAATGCCTCCATCTAGACTCTAGTATGATCCCTTTTGACCGTGACCTAATTGTCAAGAATTAGACTGAGTAAGTGATGTGGCTGCTTCTTGTACAAATCATAAATCCAGGAGGGAGACTGTCACATGTATAATTCAAGGAAGATATATACATGTTTTTGTGACACAAAGGGGACTTAAAATATCTACCTATGATCAGATTCATCATCCAGAATAAACACCAAGTTACAATATTTGGTAGAAAAATATTTCTTTCAGATATGGAACTGAAAAGTACTATAAAATAAGCTTTAGTGGCTCTATTCATATAGAACATGCATGAAATGTAAAGACATGGAAGTGAGACCACAACCGTTTCTGTAAATGCTGTTTGTATATTGACTCACTCTACAGGTTCATTGTACTATACCTCTCTGGATTAATCACTAGAGGTTTCATCTAATATTTTCATATTTAACTATCACACAAATATTATATGGTGTGGCAATGTCCTGATGTTGAAAGTCCTATCTTATCTTTTGAGCTGGCCTCTGAAAGTATGTCCAGTTACAGTTATAACAAATGAAGGCAATTGCCTTGAAGGTACCTATAATGTATTGGGCTTTGTCTTGTTAAGAGAACACCACGTGGGTTAATTGCTGGAAGGTTGCTTACGCAGGGAAGCTGGCTAATGGCTCCTACCTCCTCAGACAACCCATCTCCAGCGCTGCTATTGGCTGCCTCTAGGGCGGCAATAGGTTGCTTTAAACCTATTGGCCGCCGCCTAGAGGCCAGGGTATAAATTGCTGCATTCGCAGTCCTGTTTCTCAGCTCAGATCCTGCAAGCAATAAACAATGAACTTTGCTGAACTCACTCGCCTCGTCTCATCATTGAAGCGACAAACCCAGTATCCAACACTGGTGACAAAGGTGAGATCCTGCTCCTCCAACTGAGCTGAAGAGTCACTAGGGGAGAGGCAGCGCACACCTGGTGGGAAAAGCAATTTCCCCCCCCCTACAGTTGGCTAGCACAGCCACGCTAGCAACCACGCACCCAGAGGACCAGTCCCTGGGCAACGGAGGACCAGGATTCAAAGACGCTGAGCACCAGCTGTGAAGACCAGCAGAAATGGCCAAGGTTGGAAAGCTGGAAGAATTCAACATAACTCAGCCAGAAGGGTGGTCCTCGTACCTTTCCAGGGTTGAGAACTACCTTCGAGTGAACCAGGTCACAGAGGATGGATTGAAGGCCGCCACACTCCTCTCTGTGTGTGGCCCAGCAACGTTCGACATAGCAGAGAATCTGTTTGCACCAACGCCATTGGAGTCCATATCATTCATGGACTTGAAGAAGAAGCTCGGAGACCACTTCCAGCCCAAGCTATTGATAATTGCTTGGTGCTATGCATTCGAGCAAAGAGTCCAGCAACCAGGTGAAACCGCATCTGAGTTCATTGTGGCCTTGAAGCAGGCCGCACGCCTGTGCCAGTTCTCCGATGTCAAGGAGAGGCTACGAGACCGGTTTGTCTGCAGTCTCCGAAACCGAGAGCTACAGCAAAAGCTCTTTGCCAAAGAGACTCTGTCATTCCCAGATGCGCTGAAGGAAGTCATGGTGGACAAAGCCGCTGGTGGGGCCATACGAGCCATGCGGCCCACCAAAACTACACAACGCGAAGAAGCCGTCCAACATGAGGACGCCAAACACACAAAAGACCCCGAAGATGACACAGAAGTTGACAAACTACACAGACACCACAACCAACAGTGTCTCAGCGACAAGCAACATGGGACCACTTACAAGGTAGATCCCTTCCTTAGATGCCCAGGATGTGGCAGCCACCACCAACGCTTGGACTGTAGGTTCCAGACAGCCACGTGCCGGGCCTGCAGAAAGATAGGCCACATTGCTTCTGTCTGCAGAGTTCGCCAGAGGGACCAGCCATCAAATTGCCAGTCAGAAAATCCGACCAGGAGAGGTACTGGGGCCCCGGGACAGTATAGTGTGGGGTTTTGCTCCAGTCACAGAAGCATTTGCCATACCAGGGCTCGCTGTCTGATTAAGCCAAAATATAGACTTCAGGTGGAGCTGCAAGGGGTCCCCTGCAAGATGGAGCTGGACACGGGCTCCGCCGTTTCCATTATTTCCCTTGAAACATTTAATTTTGTTTGTGGTTGCAGTAAAAGATGGGCCAAGCTGAGGCCATCTGATATTGTATTAAGTGATTTTCAGAATGCCAGAGTCGCAGTCAAGGGTGAGGCCACACTAGCCGTTAAATTTAAGGGGTTTTCGGGGCACCTGGATGTTGTCATAGTAGGGGGTCAGCGAACAAGCCTGATCGGGCTCAATTGGTTTGATGCACTAGGCATCCAAGTAACCAGAATCAACCGGACACAAGTTGTGAGTCTAGTGACAGTATGCGAAGAATTTGCAGATGTGTTTGATTCAGCTCTGGGGATATGCACGGGCCCGCCAATAGCATTTAAACTAGATCCAAAAGTAGTGCCAGTCAGGATTAAAACTCGTAGTGTTCCATTTGCTCTTAAACACAAGATAGACGCTGAACTAGATAAACTTGTTGAACAGGGCATACTGCAGCCAGTAGATGGAGGTGATTGGGAGACCCCAATCGTAATGCCACTTAAAGCCAATGGGGAGGTCAGAATCTGTGCAGATTACAAATGCACAATTAACCGTGCACTCAAACAGCACACATACCCAGTACCGGTAGTAAGCCACATCCTGGCATCTTTGCAGGGTGGCACCATTTTTGCAAAATTAGATTTGGCTCAGGCCTACCAGCAGCTCCCTGTCAATGAGGCCACAGCCACAGCACAGACTATTGTAACCCACAGGGGGGTGTTTAAAGTAAAGCACCTGCAATTTGGGGTCAGTGTAGCCCCCAACATTTTTCAGGGCATCATGGAACATACACTCAAGGGCATTCTGGGGGTTCTAGGGCGGCAATAGGTTGCTTTAAACCAGGCATGTCAAACTCGCGATGTCACGTGATGTTGCGCGACGTATCGGAGCTTTTTTCCCATTGCCGGCAATGGGGTGGGCGTGGTTTCATTGTGACACATCTGGCCCGCTGGCCGGCAGTTTGACACCCCTGCTTTAAACCTATTGGCTGCCGCCTAGAGGCCAGGGTATAAATTGCTGCATTCACAGCCCTGTTTCTCAGTTCAGATCCTGCAAGTAATAAACAATGATCTTTGCTGAACTCACTTGCCTCGTCTCGTCATTGAAGCAACGAACCCAGTATCCAACAGTACCTATCAATCTAAAGCATCTAGTTGGCAGACCAAAGAGGTACATAGATGACCTATCTGGATTTCCAGTAAGGGGAAATGGGCTGCATTACTATGTAAGCTAATCAATATGCACACCTTATGCTATTGAGCTGCAGAATTAAGTGGGTTAAATAGTAAGAGGCAGTTTTGGTAAGTGATTAAACCTGACCGAACTGCTTTTGCAGGTAATATCCTTCATTTAGAAATATTTTATCTTCTCTGTTGAAAAATAAGAAATCATGATGCATTCCTAATACTGCCTATGTTGATAATCTCCAACTGGAGTGAATTTCAATTTCTATAACTCCTAGCAAGCACAGCCTTTATGAACTGAAGTCCAACAGCCTTGGAGGTCACCATACCTGAAAAGGTATGTGCACCTGTAGATTAATAGCTAAACTCAGCAGTAGTATTGATTCTTTATAAGGCTAGCCTCAATTATTCACTTTTTTTTAATTCTTCAAATCTTCTGTTCAGAAAGTCCCATCATGCATTAGGGGTGCTTTTTGCACAGCCAAATAGCAGGACTTTGGATCTGCCTGAAATAGCACAACCCCCAATGGTGTGGAAGAAAGTGTAACGGGTTCATAATTGCAGCCCTTTCATTACTGTCTCCTAGTTCTCAGCCCACTAATGTCAAGAGCATCGTCTTTGTAAAGTTATTGGCATTTTTCATCATATTCATGAAGTGCAGGTCAATTTTCTTCAAAAGGCTCCCTTCACCAAATTGCCACAAAGACAGACAGTAATAAATTCTACTTGTGCACTTGTGAAGGCTTCGTAGCTGCAAGCGACAATAAAAAGCAATGAGCTGGGTGTCACTAAGTAACTCCAGTTTACACTGCATTTTCTATCTTTTATTGAAAACTAGAATATGAATTTATTAATGAATACACAGACATACTTTGAAAGGCTGGGGGGAGTAAAAGGGAGGTGGTGGGGAGAGTAGGAGAGAGACCAAGTCAATTTATTTGATATTCACACAGTGAGTGCCTACATTGTATTGTTTCATCATTTATGGCCCAGATTTGCTTGTTAGGCTGTGGCCCTCCAAGAGAGGGAGTGGGAAGCACAAGGCTTATATAGCAACACCTTGACGTAGATGTACAGCTGCTCTCCCTGTGCTTGTCTCACCTTTAGCCCTGTCTGTCTACTGCAGGCTTTCATTTTCCACATTCATACATCAATAAGCTTTGCATGCTGACACCTAATTTTGCAGGCTACTTTGGTTATGGAGGCTGCTTTTTGCATATTGCTACCCACCCCCTTCTGACATCTCTGAGCTTTAAAGCAGAGGAGAAGAGAGCACTGGGGGAGGGCTGAAGGGGGGGGAGAAGAAAAAGAAAGGAAAACAAGAGGTTTTCTTTTCTTCTCAGGCCTAATCAGAATTTTTTCCCCATTTGTCAAAAGCCGATCTGCCAAATCAAGTGTAATTGATTCAGCTGGTTGCTTTTTTTCAAGTACAGCCTTTTCTTACTGTTATTTTTAAGGATTTGGCCAGTGTGATCGGCTTCAAACAAATATGAAACCAGTCCTGAGAGATACATATGGGTGTGAATTAGTTAGCATTCCCATTCCAGTTAAACCTTTTCATTTTGAAATAATTTGTCAGCAGCTTTCTCAAACAGATGAAGTGATAGATGCAAAAAAGTAGATTTCAGTTCCCACTGGCATCTAAAAACATGGTCTGGTGGCTGCTAATTGGGCTGCTAAGCAATTGGAGAACCATTCTCCTAGGTGACTCCTAAAAAAAATCTCATTGGCCTCCAAATTCGCAACAACATCATAGAAATGCATGTAAGTAGATGTACATATTTCCATATCAATAACCCACATACAGTCACTTGACTGGTTCATCATAAAAGTTCTCACAACTGTCTAATTACACCTGCATAAATTTCAGTATAAAAACAGTGTAAAAACTATGATGATATCATGCATCTATCCAATGATATTGATTATGTAATTTACATCATTCGTGTCATGATGCAAGTGATGTACAGTACATAATTTGCATCATTTCCATGATAATATCATGATAGTTTTGACATTACCTCCCACCTCCCACTTCTTCTCTTAGCCTCCAACAGAAGCCCAAGAAACAAACTATTTGAGAATAATTTGTTTTGAAAGACTTTTGGTTCTAGATAGTGTGTGACAGGCTACATTCAGCTATAACTTCCTGCTAATGTTCATATATACACAGAGATACCAAAATAAATGTTTTGTGTTATCTAGCTGATAAGATAAGAGAGATAAAAAATAGTTTACTTTCACACACACACACACACACACACACACACACACACACACACACAAATGTTTCCATAGGAGAACGACTATTGGGCTAGCTGGAGACTTAAATTGCCCAAGAGCCTGGAGGGGTGGGGCTGGGCAAATGGGTGAGGGAACTGAGGGCAAAACAGAATCAAGGTGTAATGGTTTGCAACTAAGTTGGATCTAGAAAACTCTGATTGTTGAAGATATATTTTATTTATTTATTTAATCAATTTGTTTTGCCACCTATTGACATTTTTAATGAAAAACAATATTAGCTGGTTAATTTGAACTAGATTGGGCAGTATTACGCTGCTGAAAGTTTGTTAATTCAAAGTCAAATCAAGAGAAATTTGCTAAAGAGTGTTCTTAGATGCGATTTGAAGATAAGGGCTGAAGACCCAAAGAGGATGACTTGGTCTACTCTTGCCATCAGTATCAGTAAATTAGGAAGTAGGTGGGATGTAGAAATACAGCAGTGTATATATAGAGAGCATATGCAGAACAATTTAACACAGTATATACATATCCAGGTAGAAAATACTTAAGTAAGGAGGAAAAAATAGTTTAGAGATTAGAAGCTGAAGTGATTGTTCTCATTCAAGAAAAAGGAGAGTCTAAACTGGACATAGCTAACTATAAATAAAATTTGTTGAATCTTTCTAAAGAATCTAAGCAGCAAATTGAAACTAAATACAATATTTTATTATTGAACATTAAAAAATCTGAGAATCCAGAAAACAGTCTAGTCACATGCATGCATATCAATTTATTTTTAAAAAATCATTTTGCCTGATTTATCAGAAGACATTTTCTTAGTTGATTACAGTACATGGTTTTGATGGATAAATCTAAACATATGCATATATAGATGGCAAAGTTATTAGCATCCATTATTGCAGACATGTCAAACTCGCGATGTCACGTGACGTCGCGCGACGTATCAGAACTTTTTCCCATTGCCGGCAATGGGATGGGCGCGGTTTCTTCGTGACGCTCCGACACCCCTGCATTATTGCTACAAAATAAGAAAAATTGCTAAGCAGAACTGATCAGAATGATACTATCTATAGCAGGATAACTTGGATATTTTTTTAAAAAAAATGTCCCATCAGATTCCAACGAGCATGGCTGCTTATTTGCTGAAAGGCACTGTGGGAGATAATTGTTCTAAAAAGTGGCATCTCTCTTAAGGTATGCAAATGTTTCTCACCCTCAACAACTTAAAGATGTATGGATTTCAACTGCCAGTAAGGAATTCTGGGAGCTGAAGTCCATGCTTAAAGTTGCTGATGTTTAGAAACATGAGCTAGACATTTCTTTGGATATATACTCTGCCCCAAAATACTTATCACATAGAAAACACTGAAAAACTGTAATAGAATCATAGAGTAACAGACTTGGAAGAGACGTTGGAGGTCTTCTAGTCCAATCCGCTACTCAAGCAGGAGACCCTATACCATTCCAGACAAATGGTTGTCCAATCTCTTCTTGCAAACCTCCAGTGATGAAAATCCCACAACTTCCTGGAGGCAAATTGTTTCACTGATTAATTGTTCTGAAACTGTCAGGAAATTTCTCCTTAATTCTATGTTGGATCTTTCTTTAATAATCTTCCATCCATTACTTCTGTAAAGACAGCCTGTAATTGATGACCAGAACTTTTTAACTTTTTAACACACAAAATATGTTATTGTAGTGTTGATTGGAAGAGAACAAGGGAGAAAATTAGGTTTGATACTCTTTTTATTGAGGGACTGGGTTTTATTAAGAATCAGCCAACAATTGTGGAAGATCACAGAGCCTCAGTAGTGTCCATCTTCAAAACAACGGATTGCTTCAGAACAGCTTGCATATTATTTCCCCACTTTATAACACCTGGAGTGACAGAATAGTGCTAATTTCATTTCAGGGAAGGAAGTGGGGGAAGGTGCAAAAAAAGGGAAGAGAGACATAAAAAGATTTGCATATATTCTCAGTATATGAAATCTTCAGTATAAAGCTAACCAAACCATTGTCTGCTATGATATGAAAAGGAAAATGTTTTATCAAACCAAATCATTTTTACAAGTTAGCCTTCTTTCCTTCTCCAGCCTTCACCACAGTAACTTTTATCATTAACAATTGGTCATTTCTATTTAATTTTTCAAGTTTACAACTGCATGATGATAGAAAAGGGAAAAAAAAGTTTGCATAAGAAACCCAGAAGGTAATGAGAAAAGATGAATCTGTGAATACATTTAAAATGAGTACTGTATGACTTTTCTTCTGCTCTCTCCTGTTCCCACTTCCCAGTATCTTTTCCATGAAATATAACAGGAAACTTCAAATGTATTTAATTTATTTATCAAATTTATATAGCTGTCTATTTCATGACAAGTGATCCTGGGTAGCATAAAAACATTCCTGTAATATAATCCAGCACTTTTCACACTGACCAGTCAAATCCTTTATTGTGGTCAATGACCAGAATTCTTTAGATTGACCATTCTGATTTGAATTTCTAGAAATTATAGCTGGAAGGCCATAATTTCCCTACCCCTGTTAAAATCATCCGATAACTACAAGACAGGAGCTGACAAGCTGACTGCCTTTTGCTTCTATAATATCTCCAAATATCAGTACTAATATTTCTCCCTTTCTTCAACAAAAATCTACATTTGTTATTATTTTATAAGGCTACTACATTGGTGCTATAAAAAATCCAGATGACCACAAGATGGCAGGAATAGAATAGAATAGAATAGAATAGAATAGAATAGAATAGAATAGAATAGAATAGAATAGAATAGAATAGAATAGAATAGAATAGAATAGAATAGAATAGAATAGAATAGAATAGAATAGAATAGAATAGAATAGAATAGAATAGAATAGAATAGAATAGAATAGAATAGAGCTGGAAGGGACCCTGGAGGTCTTCTAGTCCAGCCCCCTGCTCAAGCAGGAGAACCTATACCATCTCAGACAGGTGAATGTCTAGTCTCTTCTTAAAAATCTGTGGCAGTCCAGATTGTTTTGCAGCCCAGATATGTTAGTTCTGTTTAATACATAGCATCACAGGATACCTGCCTCTTGACAACACTGGAAGATATATCAACATTGGAGTGCTAACAATAACAAGTATAAAAATGTAAACAAAACATAGCCATGATACTTTTTCTGAAGAGTTCACTCTGGAGGATGTCATTGGGTGATCACAGAGCCACATCAAAGTCCTATACAGCTAGTTAAAAATGGAAAAACTGGCAATAGGAAAACCTTTCTTTCATTTATGGAGCACCTTCCTCTGATTTAATTGAAGCTTCTAGTCTCAGCAAACCAGTGACAGCCTTCATTCTAGGCCATGTTTAGCATTTTATTACTTAGTAATCTGAGAGGGAGTCATGCTAGTATTGACTTTCAGGCAATCTTCTTTGCTTCTTTCAACAAAAAAGGATGCCCATAGAAATAATTGATACCATATTCAGCTTCTGAGCAAGTGTTCCCTAGGTGGATTGTGCACGAAAGCTTTTTGATTTAGACTTAAGAATAACAAAAGTTGGGGATATTTTTCACTGACGACCCCCATGTGACATGTCCGTAACCCCTTTCACAGCAGGAATGTTGGCCTCCAGGCATCTCTTAGCAGCTCAAATGAGTGACTAGAGGCTTTCCTTCTTTTATTATAGATCTACTGGTTAAAAGTGGAAGCTCTTAAAGGAAAGTCTTTTTTTTATTCCACCATAAAGAAATGAATGAGCACACACAATTTTTCTCTTGGACATGATCCAATGAGAGGGCAAGTGTAGTCTTATGACTGAGGTTTTACATGGATTGTAAATAACCAAATCCTTGATGTGATCATTAGCACTGTCTCCATGGTAACCAAAATCTATGGTCTTTAATTTTTAAGTTTGCATTCAAATTTTCTCCTAAAGTGAAGTTTTAGGGAGAATTTTAAAGTTCTGGCTACAGCAAAATATCTGTGGAAAATATGAAGAGTGACAAAATTGCATAACAGTAGTCCCAGAATTGCTATAATCAATAGCAGTTTTCCAACATGTGGAGGTAGAAACTACACATGTACCATAATGTGCATCCTAAAATAATACCTGAAAACATTAATGGATACCAACTAGCAGTCAGAAGACTTATGAAAACTCCTAATCTCACCCATAGTCTCCACTGGGAAATTGTGAGTATCCTACACCAAGCTAAATCCACAAAAATTCTAAGGAATTCCTGGAGATTTGGCATTCAGACAAATCACCCATCTCAGACACATAGAGATAAATCACATTTATATACCATTCAAAAAAGGCCATGAAAAAGCTAAGAAGGGAACCAAAAACCAGAATATGTCTTCTCCAGCAGTCAATAACTATACAAAGCAAACTATCAAGCACAAAACAATATCCTAATTAAGCAATTACCTAGGAGAAAAACACACCATACCAACACTGCAAGGGCAGTGTTATATATAAACAGGAAACAAACTCCATAATTACTAGCACTGATGGTGTTACCTAGTTGGGTAATGAAATGCCTGTAAGCAAACAACCAAGCTCAAAGAGCATAAAGGATTCCACAATCTAAAAATAAGCCTAAAACCATTTTAAAGCACAAAATAAGGTGCCTCTAAAGCCAGGAAACATTTGAAAATTTTAACCTTGTCTGTGGATGTGTTAGATATTGCATTCCTTGTATCATTTCCCATTAACTTCAACCTGCAACAGTAGATCATAATAGTAGCATGACTATAGTTAAATCAGTCTCTCTTTCCTGCTCAGAAATAACACAATCCTCTGCTACCTCTGCCAAAACTGACAGCAAATCAGTCAATATACGCTTCTAATATGATCGGAAAGAATTGAAATGGACAAAGTGTCCATCAGAACTCTTGAGTCTCTGTGATGACAGGCTCCAAGGTAGTTTATAGATTCTACCATAAAATCTGGAAAGGCAGTATTTTTCTCCTCCACAATACTTGGAGTAAGTCTAAATTTCTACTAAGGTCTTCAGTCCTAGAAATTCTAATACTAAGCAATGGTGGAGAGAGAGAAGAACCTATTTCCCCCCAATTACAATTTTTCCCTAAAACATATAGTAATGGCCCATTCTCTTCCCACCTGCTATTCTTTCAGGAGCACTGTGAAGAGTCATGAAAGCACCACATCTAACAAGACTGAGTCCAAGTTTGAAGGAGTGCTTAATTAAGGGCACTTTTGTGGCCCCTTATTTATTTGGGATCTCATAACCTTATTTATAGGTAGTAACCATGTAGGATTTTTATGGATGACCACAAAACATGGGATAGGATGCACAGCGGCCTAGCAGTTAAGACAAAGTTAAGACAGTTAAGGCTTGTCAATTAGATGGTTGGCTGTTTCAGACCCAAGCACCATGTGACAGGGTGAGCTCCTGTCCTTGCCCCAACTCCTGCCAATGTAGCAGTTTGAAAGCATGCAAATGCAAGTAGATAAATATGGTAGGTACCACTTCAATGAGAAGGTAAACAGTATGACCTTGGAAGTGTCTTTGGACAATAGTAGTTCCCTTGACTATGAAATTTAGATAAGTATCGTCCCCTAGAGTCGGATATGACTGGACAGGGGAAATGTTTGTTTGTTTGTTTGTTTGTTTGTTTGTTTACAGAACATGAGAGGTGAAGGGCAGTGATATACAACTGTGGCTCCTCCTTGAATTTTAAATCCATAGCAACTCACTGAAGATATTGTACGCTGTAGCTGGTCCTAAATGCTCTGGGTTCAACCATCTTTTTTCAAAAATCAGGTTCCATTAGCAATTTTGGTGATAGTCCACATCAATGATATAAGTATCAAGCTTTTAAAAATGCTCAAATCTTATGAGATTTTATATTGTACTTAAAATCCCATGGGAACTCATATATAGTAGGAACATTACTGATTTAGCAGTCATATAAGATTATTGCACTTCTAACAAAATGAGGGGGGAGTTCTATTGTCATCATAAAGTAGTATACTGCCATCCCTGCATCTACAGAAATATAATTTCCAAATTATGTTCTACTTTGCTCAGACCCTCATCTTAAGTATGAAGGGTACCATAATTTATCAATTCAAAGAAATTAGAATAGGTTTAGAAAGCAGAACAAAATGATCAGGGATTAGAAATTAAGCCTTATGTTGAAGAGGGAAGGTTTGTTTAGCTTTGACAGAAGATGACAGAGGGGGGTATGATATGAATATGCAATAAAATCACATAGAAGAAGTTAAGACCTTCTTCACTCCAGAGGGCACAACACAGAGTAATACATTTAACTTGCAGTAAGGTAGATCCTGGTTATTAGATAAAGCTTTCTAATAGAGTAATTAAACAGTGGAAAAAATACTTTTAAAATGGTGGGCTCTCCTTCAAGTGGAGGGTAGATAATCATCTGTTTTGGATGCTTCAGTATGGATTTCTGCACAGGGAAGAAGGTTAGACTGGGTGACATAAATGGTTGTATGAAAAATACAGTGTTTATGGATAATAAGAAAAACTATTTAGAAGAATAGTAAAAGAATAAGGATTTTTAAAATAGTACTTGAGGTTTTATTTTCAATAATTAAAAGGTAAAGGTAAAGGTTCCCCCGCACATGCGTGCTAGTCGTTTCCAACTCTAGGGGCCAGTGCTCATCTCCGTTTCAAAGCCGAAGAGCCAGCGCTTGTCCAAGGACGTCTCTGTGGTCATGTGGCCGGCATGACTAGACACCAAAGGCGCACGGAACGCTGTTACCTTCCCACCATAGTGGTCCCTAATTTTCTACTTGCATTTTTATGTGCTTTCGAACTGCTAGGTTGACAGAAGCTGGGATGAGTAAGAGGCGCTCACTCTGTTATGCGGCACTCAGGATTCGACCCGCCAACTGCCAACCTTCTGATCAACAAGCTCAGCATCCTAACCCACTGAGCCACCGCGTCCCCCATTTTCAATAATTAGAACACTTAAAAATGAATAAGAGGATGAGCAATATATACAAGGCAAATAATTATTGCTTTTATCACTCTAGAATATAAAAAAGGCAAAGAGAATTTCAAGTCACTGAAAACAAATTCAGTCTTGATTTTTTAACCTAGTTTTGAAGAATGAATGGATATCTCCACAAATATATGGCTATGAAATTATTTGATATGGTAATTGGTGGGTATTGGTATGATTACGATAGCTAAACCATTAAAGGCTCTGGGTGGGAATCAGTTTCCTATTAATCTGAGTGCATTTTGTGGACAGCTCAGAAAGACTAAGTCTGTACAGTGATATGTGGCATAGTAGCTTATATTCCTAGGAGTACAGCTATATGAATGCTATATCATGCATCGGTGAGGAAACATTATTCAGAAATAAAGAGTCAGAAATAAATAAAGAGAGTGGGGAAGGGAAAGGGGAGGAGGGAAGGGGGAGGGGAAAGAGAAATGAAGGGAAAAATAAATAGTATTAAAGAGATATAGCAGAAAAAATCAGAATTTTTAAAAAAGCAAACTACTAAGGGGAGCCAGGAGAGATTGAAATATATTACATACTTGTGTGATAACTAGCGATAGTTCCACTCACTACTAACAGGGCTTTCATCAGATAATAGATAATTGTTTAAGCAGCTAAAAAAGAAAAACAGAAATACCTGTTTTCTGCCAAACATTAACACTGCAGCTTAAATGAAATTTTTCTTTCATCATAGATAAAGACCATAGCTGATGGTGCATCTTGCCTTTCTTGCCGCTAGCCATCCAAACTGGATTGGATTGGTTCATCCAAGAAAGCCATCTGGCAAGAAAGAAATGCTGGAGATACAATTAAACTGCCCAAGAATTTGCTGAAGTGGCATCAAAAATGCACCAAACATTAATCCCATTTTCATTAGAAAAGGAGAGAAAGGCTACTGAGGACAACTTGATAACAGATGGCAAAATTCATCTGTTCTTCTAGCATATTTTCTGTCCAGTGAGCCCAGTGCCTTTTCCCTTGGATGGATATAGACTTCTTTTCTTTGGGATAAAGAGGCCATATTATCACTAGTTCCTGCTCTGGGGCTACCACAAGCATAGCAAAAGTAATGGAACTCTGATGGAACAAGGAAGATAAATAAGAGTTGGAGGAAGGAACTACATATGCTTTCTCTCAATAGTTTTCAGGATGATAGCTTGTTTTCCATGTGTACCATACAAGAATTACAGCATGATGATATTAATACATATACATCTTAGAACAATATATGGCTATATGTCTTGTTTATTACCTATGTTTATGTCTTTATGTGTAATCCATATTAAAAAGGCTAAGACTACGGCTTCAATTAGGCAACCAGCATTTTAATTTTTTTGACTTCACCAATTCATTGCCTTCACTTAAGAAGAAGCTATATAGGTACCCACAGAAGGAGATGTTGTACTTTTAAATCTTACGGACATCTATCACTCCACAATTTTTTTCAACAAGGCATAGACTGACCTAAAAGCCACACATCATTCAGTTATCTATTGTCTCACTGTTAATTACATGAAATAGATATGCAGTAGATAAAATGATGGATATTTGGCTACCAACTATATGGGTGGTGGTAGGGAGTGTCCAACAAAAACTTCTGACTGCCAAAAAAGCACTGTATTCTTTCTATTGTTTTTTCAGTCTTATTTTCTCATCTATTTCACTTATGTTTCTGGGTTGAAAGTAAACCAGGTCTAAATGTGTTGATTTCTGTAAGCGAAAATATCAGATACTGCCTAACCCCACTCACATACACAAAAGGTTTTGTGAATTTTTCCCTTTGCTAACTGAATACCTGTGAATTTTTCATGTTAAGTGAGATATATTATGGCACTAGTGGGAAATTTATACAGTTTGGTCTTTGACAGAAACTTATTAGATTTCACACATTTCTTCATTAATATGGTTAAAAAGGCTAGAGTCTTAAAATCTATCTACTCTTTGTCTGAGGTTTATACCATCAGATGGGAGCTATTGTAAGAATGCCTCCCTGTGTATTACAATTGAGGGAATATTAGCAAGGTGTGCTACAGTCAGCAGCCTTGGCTATAGTTCATG